>NW_027362765.1:454322500-454563740 GCF_046119375.1 Phyllobates terribilis | reverse complement strand
TTTGGACGCAGCACAGGTGAGCTGCGTCCAAACCGCTGCTACTCCGGATTGTATGCACATACCCTAAGGGGGGAGGTTGGGAATGTGTCTAGTTGTGGAGACCAGTAGTTGGCATCAGTAGTCTTCACAGAGTGCAAGAACCCTACTGTAGCTATCTGCAGATGGATGTTTTTTTCTTTTGGAGGACCTTCTTCTTTGACTTAATATCCTTCTTCAAGTTGTAAGGCTCATTAAAGGGTTGAGCATTGACTTACAGCAGTGTTTCCCCAATGCCAGTCCTCAAGAACCACCAACAGGTCATGTTTTTAGAATTTCCTTAGTATTGCACAGGTGAGATCTGCTCACCTGCACAGACAATAATTCCACCACCTGTGCAATACTAAGGAAATCCTGATAACATGATGTGTTGGTAGCTCTTGAGGACTGTTGGGGAACACTGAGTTACAGGGTAGCAGAGTAGTCCAGATAAAGTCATCCTCTGTCCCACTAGTAGTAAAATCTATCCCCCCCCACATCCCTGTGCCCCGCACGTTCCATGTAACCTAGGGCGTTTCCTACCCCATACTGATCACCATCTCCCCCATTCTTCGCAAGGTGCCACTGCAGGATTCCATTCTCTCGAGCTCTCCTACCTCCATGTACTTGCATGTGCATACTTGCATGATGTGCCCTATGATGCCAAGGATCCCCATACTAGCTACAGTTGCTGGTTTTTGTTAGGTTGCCAACCATATCAGCCTATGTGAGACCGACACATAGAGAAGCCCTCAGCGCTGATGTTGGATGAAGGCCGTTGTGTGTTTTCATTGCCCAGCAACATTAGTCTATGACCCCTTTGGCTGTTGATGACCGCATCTGGATCTCTGCTTTTTTGGCACCAGATGGAGAAAGACAGCTGCCAAGTGCATGAAGTGATAGGAGCAAAACTTTCTTCAAGGTTGATTTGATTTTGTTTTTGCTTTTTGTGATCTCCATAGCAATTTGACAATTAGTTTTCTCTTCCCGCACTGCAATGGTTTCAATTAGGATCTGGCTTGGTTACAATCTCTCCAATCTCCACATTCTTACAATAAACGAAGACATGCGCACAAATACATTCATAGATACAGGTTCTGGTGGTGTCACTGGCGCCAAGAACATTCAACTACTTTGTTTCTGTAACTCCCATTCATTTCTGTTACACAGCTGTTTCCATTGTGCCATCCACTGTGATCAGCGCCTGGTCAGACTTATCGTTTGAGATGGGAATAAACTTTTAATGGGGTTGTGCAGGTTGGAAAACCCTTTTAGGAATTTCTGAGTTGATATAGAGGCTCTTCTGATTTACATCTTTTGACCTGACTAGAAAGTGTCTACAAAAAGCAGCTCTCTAGAAGATTTGTCCTATCCTATAGTACATGAACCCCATTGACTTGAATTGGTACTGTTTAATTGTATATTCACTCTGTGGAGGTGTTACAAAGAAGTTTATCCCTTATTGCCTGGTTTTCCTACAAATTACAGTTGATCTGTGGAGTGGACAATCTGTGACCTTATTGTTGGTCTAAGGGGTAATGTCTCACCTTGTGGAGAGTGACATGCCAGTGTAAGGAGACTTATGGGCCGTGCAATGATCTTCTGAGAAATTAAATATGCAAATTTCCTTTTCAAATAGGAAGAGGAGTTGAACTCTAGTATCACCTAAGGGAAGTGATAGTTAATTAATCCAGGGATTTAATCTGACTGCCAGATTGGAGTCGGGAAGTGAATTTTTCCTCAATGAAGTAAATTGGCCTATACCGCATGGTTTGTTTTTTTTTTTGCCTTCCCCTGGATCAACGCTGCGGAATAGCTGCAGTGCACAAGAAATAGGCTGAACTGGATGGACGCTTGTCTTTTTTCGGCCTTATAAACTATGTAACTATGGAAGTAGCAATCCTAAAAGTCAATATCGACCCATTAACGAGCCTTGTCCACATGACTTTGACTGTTAAAAGCCAAACCAGAATCTCAATTTGCCGGCGAGGAGTGGCTTTGACTTACCACTGGAACAGCCATTTTGGAGACAGAAGAAACAAAATGCCGATCTAAGCGGAGGAATATGGAGATAGGGTGACTAGATCTGAAAAATATCTAGTCACTTTTCTGTCCCAGGATGGAGGGTAGCTTTAAAAGAGTGGTCTGCTTTGGACAATATATGATAACAAAATGACCTTATTGTTGTCAGATTGTCCAAAGCAGAACACACTTTTTAAAACTACCCTCCATCATAGGACCGAAAAGTGACTAAAAATTTCTCAAATCTAGACACCCTATCTCCGTATGCCTCCTCTTAGATCAGCATTTTGTTCCTTCTGTCTCCAAGATGGCTGTCGTAGTGGTAAGTCAAAACCACCTCTCACATGCCTTTCCTGTGCTGTGGGATAAGAAAAGCAAGGGAATTCAGGTTTAGACTTACCACTGTGCTGACCATGCCTCTGTGGTGGCCGTCTTAGAAACCGGAGGAACAGAAGGTTGATCTGTGTGCAGGGAGCAGTGGGAAACAAATGTGACTTCATGATAAAATATAAAGTCACTTCTCAGTCCCATGGTGGAGGATTGCTTTTCTGGAGTTATCCAGTGCCATAAAAACCGATCAATTTCATGCCAATGATCCGCAAACCTGCCGAGATACATGAATGATTGGCAGGTTTTGTACACACATTCTATTTCTTTTTTTTTTTTTTTTTTTTTATTCAATTTTTATTGAAAGGTTAAATAATTTGCAATTACAAAAATACAAACAAAAATAACCAGGACAATATCAGAATATCAGCAGCAATAGATCATAAAATATAAGTATAACGTCCAATAAAACATCGAGTTCTAGGAAGGAAGGGAACATTTTAGGCCATCAGTATTACAATTAGGAAGTTACTAAAATCCAATGGAAACCATACATAGTGCAGCCAGGCGCGAACCAACACGGGGCACCAGAAAAAAGGATGGGTCACATCAGTCTGATGAAAGACTGTAGGCATCGGATTCCTGGAGTTCAATCCAGTCTCTCCAAGTCTCACAGTATCTATCACAATCAGTGGGGGATTTGGGCAATCAAATGTTCCATCCTATTTAGAAGGGCTATTTCACAGAACCACTCCTCCAGAGTAGGTGGAGAAGTACTTTTCCAGTGACGAGGAATGATATTCTTAGCCGCCTGTATAAGGTAGCTTATTAAAGACCTTTTGTATTTGGTGAGACTATTTGGGATCATAAAGAGTAACAGAGATTCAGGAGAGTCTGTCACACAGAGACTAGTCATTTTTTTAATAGTCTTAATTACCTGAGTCCAGAAACCTCTTATTATGGGACAGCTCCACCAAATGTGTGTCATTGTCCCCTCTTCCACTCCACATCTCCAGCATCTATCTGGTACTGCGGGATACCACTTATGAAGTAATATGGGAACCCGGTACCAGCTGGAGATTATCTTAAAGGAGGTCTCTTGATCTTTGGTTGCAATTGACGTTTTGTGAGCAAATTGAAAACATTTAGCCCATTGTGAGTCTTCAAAAGATTTGCCCAGTTCTTTCCCATGCATTGCAATAGCGTGGTTTAATAGTTGTAGTATGGGCTATTAGGTGTTTATAGAGCAATGAGATGGAGTGCAAGGGTGGAGAACACACATCCTATTTTAATGGACGCAACGTACACTTGTCTCGGCAGGTGTGCGGGTTGCAATGTGAGCGTTTTTGGATAACCCTGTAAGGATGCTGGACCTGTGAACTTACACTGTATTACATGCTTCATGGCTTCCTTCCATGGTCAAAACCTACCTCTATGTTGTTGACCACTTTTGGACTGTGTGTGGAAAACATGTTTTTTGAAGTTTACTAAAAAAGTTTAGGTTACACAATGATTGTGCAAGTTCTTTAATAAATTTCAAAATTGCCATTCTCTATTACGACAGTGGGCGTCCGACCCTTGGAAACCCACCTTTACATGTTTGTCGTGTTTTCCACATCCATAATGTTATACGTATGAGTGGTTTTCTTGCTTAATTTGTACATAAGATTTGAGAGACAGGAAAGGTCTTGTCTCGCAGCCAAGAAATCTCGAGCCAAAATCCGCTGTTGTAATGTTTTATTTAATTTTGCTGCAAAAATATATTTCTTGTCAAAGATCCTGATATGACCTGCAGCTTTCTATAACCCAGTCTTCTGTGTTTCTCATGGAAACCATCCAAAACTATTTAAAATGTTCTTAGTAAAGCCCATATAGCGAGAGTAAGCGGCTCTCGTCATTTCTTTACACACCAATGTAAACACTGTCTCCGATCTGCATCTTAAATTTAATTAATGTTACCAGCTTTGCAAATGTATATATCAGTCATGATCAGTCAACGGTTCTCTGGCTTTGTGGTTGTATTATTTGGAAATGGAATCATTTTCTCTGACCTGATCTCCAGATTTGAACCTTAAAACTTTCCAATTTGTGGTTGAGGGATGTGATGACAAGAAGTAAAGAGTGTGGGTTGGGACCTGCTGATGTTCTATAGGCTTTAATTTAAATTAATTTGCCAAAGGATAATAAAGCTTTGCCTAATTTGTTTAACCTCTTGTTGACATTCCCCATAAATGATGCTGCAATCACGGGGTTCTTTCAGTTCACTATACCAAATCTAGCACTATGATGGTGCAAGCTCAGGAACTGAGCCCATGTTTGTCAGATATACATTACAGCTGACACTGCTCCATGGGCTGAGATCAAAGTTAACTGAGCCTTCCCATTTAACTCCTTTTATATGTCAGTCAATAGTCATCTAAGTTGTTAAGCAGAGAGATGGGGACCCTCTGTAACCCCATTGCAGTCCCATGCGTTTGACAATTTTACTTCCCGATATTTACATGTGCAATTTATGACTATATAACTAGAGTTAAAGCTAGGCAGTAAACCCTTCAAAAAGGATTATAAAGCCACTCTGACATGGATTTTTAAAGTAAATACACCAGCCACATCAGGTCTAAGATTTATTTAATATTGTATGCAGTTTGTATTGTGAAATTTGATGATGATCTCCTTTGAATAACAATTTCTCAAAGAGTTTATTTTTCTCTATTAGAAGTTATAGCACATCACTTCAGGGATGTGATCCCGTTTGATCAATAGGGCTGTGTCCACACTTTCAATGCACTGTAAGAAAAAGTCTGGTAATTACTATTCAAGTAAAAGCCCGCCAAGGCAAATTTTATGAACCAGTCCTGGTCCTAATTCTTGCGAATGGATGACCATACATGTGTGACTTCCCTCTGCTTGGTCTGAAAAAAATTACCCTTACTGAATACCACATTTTTAATCTTGATTTCTTTTAGTGTTTCTTAAAGCCCTAAAGTTGCCATTTGAAATGACTTTAGTTTTGTGCCATGTCTGTGATCTGCTTTTTTTCAACAACATTAAACAACTGAATGAACATCCTCCGAGCCTGGTGATTCCATAATTTTTGCCAGGAGTTGTATAAAGTTGTTGAGTTCACATCAGGGGGGACCTGCCGCCAGTTTGTATTCGGATTGTTATTTGAGGATGTGTAAAACTGACCTTAGATGGAGTCATGGACCTCCATGTGCACCATCACACCATAGATTGTCTATAGGACTGACCAAAATAGTAGAGCTCAGCGCTTGGCTATATCTGTCAGAAGAACCCCTGGGATTTTGCTATTTATCCCCTATATTGTGTTGTAAACCATTCCTTGATGCAATGGTTGATAGCCAACATACCTTACATACTCATTTCCTATCCTCCAAACACATAACTATCCATTAATAAGGTGCAGGGGTTGCAGTCGCCCCTGAGCCTTGGAGCATAGGGGGGCCCAAAAGGTCCCTTTTGGCCAACATGAGAAGACCAATATTATTAAGACCTGTGATAGTTTGGGGCTCTATTGGAGGTTTTGCACTGGGCCTACAAGCTTCAAGTAACACCATTGAGAAAGAGTATGTCTAGTTTAAGAAAAAATATATATTTTGGTACACCATATTAGGTTAGTTTTAGTTTATAGAGAGTTTCATCCTATTCTAATATCTTAGCCAAAACTGAGACAAGTTACAAAGAGCGTCTCTAACTTTTGGAGGACCGAGATTGACCTTTTGGTACAGGGACAGAGCAGTGATTTTAATACTATGGTGTAATCCTGTAGTTTTCCTGCGATGGAGCTATATGGAATATGAACAGTTATTACCGGACTTTATCCACAGTTTTTTGATTGCTGGGGATAACACCTTCTTCTCACCTTTAATGTCAGGAGCTCCATCGAGTAAGAAGTCATGGTCCAAAGTGGTTTAAATTTCATTTTTTCACAAGATTTGTAGAAGGAGAACATTTAACCAATGACCCTAGTATCTTCTTACCAGAAAAGTATATTCTGTTTTGCTCTTTCTTCTACAGAAATGACTTTGAACTTCATAAATAAGACCTTTTGGATATTTTTTCAATCCTACACACGTAAGGGCAGCAGTATAAATGATTTTAACAGACGTCGGACGCAAATATTTGTTTTGGACCACTCAATCTTGTGAGTCACATTTGGATGACAAGTCTCTTTCCTATGCACGGAGGATGTTCCTGTTTTCATATTGTCTGGATGCCCCTTATATACAAGATGCACCAAAGTTTTCCATTCTTCCACAGGATTCATTGCTACAGCCCTCTAATTAAAACAAATCAATTATATGTAAAGAAATGCTCACTATTGCTAGAACCTAAAGACATAGGACCTGATTAATCATTTGTGGGGGGAGGAGGGGTTGTTAAGTCACTTTTCTTGTGTTGTGTTGTTATTTGAGATTTTCATGCAAAATTCTTCAAAATGGGGCATAGGATTCATGATTTTTTGCGCAATATCAAAAATGCGCAGTATCATTGTTTTTAACCTTTTTTGCAACTTATTAGCGCAACAATTTGCTTGTTCCATTAAAATATTGAGAAAAAATTCCAGACGTACATAAAATTACTTTGGGTGGGGTCGGGTAGAACTGGATACATTTGCACAAAAATGTTGCAACTTTTTAAAATGTTGCAATTGATAAATTAGCTGAAAACATCTGGAAACCCTAAACCATGCTTACAGTAATGAACATATAACATCAACATTAAAAAAAAATGTGTAAATTAAAAAAGAGAATAAGGTGCAAATGAAAAACACCAAAAACTAGACACAAAAAGATGAAAATGCAATAATAAATCTGGCCCATAGAAAATTGTTTAAATATTAGTTATATAGTAAACATTGGTGTAACTGTAGGCAGGGGTGTAATGATCGCGGTCGCAGCGGTCGTGACCGGGCCCGTGCAGTGAGGGGCCCGCCGACGTCAGCGCAAACTTCAACTGGCTGTGCGTCCTCCGGTTGCACATTCAGCTGAAGGGTATTGTGGTGCAGGGGTCTGTGCGCTGCAATACATGCTGCTGGCCTATCAGCTGACATCGGCGTGTACGGCGCATGGCAGTGATGTCATGCGCTCCCGTCACTTGCACGCTGAAATCAGCTGTCGCCTACAGAAAATGACGCGACGGGGACTGGAGGGAAGGTGAGTCGAATCATTTATTTTTTCTTTATGCATTAAAAAACAGCAACAGAATGGGTGACATATGCCAGGATGGGGCCAAGGCTAAGGGATATTTACAGTGGTGTGAAAAAGTGTTTGCCCCCTTCCTGATTTCTTATTCTTTTGTATGTTTCTCATACTTAAATGTTTCAGATCACAAAATAAATTTAAATATTAGACAAAGATAACACAAGTAAACACAAAATGCAGTTTTTAAATGAAGATCTTTATTATTAAGGGAAAAAGAAATCCAAACCTACAGGGTCCTGTGTGATAGAGTGATTGCCCCCCTCCTTAAAACATAAATGAACTGTGGTTTATCACATCTGTGGGAAGCGGAGTTCAATTTCCCTAGCCACACACAGGCCTGATTATTGCCACACCTTTTTTCAATCAAGAAATCACTTAAAAAGGACCTGCCTGACAAAGTGAAGTAGACCAAAAGATCCTCAAAAGCTAGACATCATGCTGCGTTCCAAAGAAATTCAGGAACAAATGAGAAACAAATTAATTGAGATTTATCAGTCTGGAAAAGGTTATAAAGCCATTTTTAAAGCTTTGGGACTCCATCGAACCACAGTGAGAGCCATTATCCACAAATGGCGAAAACATGGAACATTGATGGACCTGCCCAGAAGTGGCCAGTTGACTAAAATTACCCTAGGAGCACAGCGACGACTCATCCAAGAGGTCACAAAAGACCCCACACCAACATCCAAAGAACTGCAGGCCTCATTTGCCTCCGTTAAGTTCAGTGTTCATGACTCCAACATAAGAAAGAGACTGGGTAAAAATGGCATGCATAGCAGAGTTACAAGATGAAAACCACTGCTGAGCAAAAAGAACATAAAGGCTCGTCTCAGTTTTGCCAGAAAACATCTTGATGATCGCCAAGACTTTATGGAGAATACCTCTGTGGACTGATGAGACAAAAGTTGAACTTTTTGGAAGGTGTATGTCCCATTACATCTGGTGTAGAAATAACACAGCATTTAAGAAAAGGAACATCATACCTACAGTAAAATATGGTGGTGGTAGTGTGATTGTGACTGTTTTGCTGCTTCAGGACCTGGAAGACTTGCTGTGGTAAATAAAACCATGAATTCTGCTGTCTACCAAAAAATTCTGAAGGAGAATGTCTAGTCATCTGTTCGTGACCTCAAGCTGAAGCACACTTGGGTTATGCAGCAGGACAATGATCCAAAACGCCAGCAATTCCACCTCTGAATGGCTTAAGAAAAGCAAAATTAAGACTTTGGAGCGGCCTAGTCAAAGTCCTGACCTTAATTTGATTGAGATGCTGTGGCATGACCTTTAAAAAAGGCCATTCATGCTCAGAAACCCTCAATGTCGCTGAATTACAACAATTTTGCAAAGATGAGTGGGCCAAAATTTCTCCAGAGCGTTGTAAAAGTCTCATTGCCAGTTATCACAAACGCTTGATTGCAGTTGTTGCTGCTAAGGGCGGCCCGACCAGTTATTAGGTTTAGAGGGCAATCACTTTTTCACATAGGGTCCTGTAGGTTTGGATTTATTTTTCCCTTAATAATAAAGACCTTCATTTAAAAACTGCATTTTGTGTTATCTTTGTCTAATGATTAAATTTGTTTTGTGATCTGAAACATTTAAATGTGACAAACATACAAAAGAATAAGAAATCAGGAAGGGGGAAAACACTTTTTCATACTACTGTATACCAGGATGGGGAACACATATACCAGGATGGGGGACATATATATATATATATATATATATATATATATATATATATATATATATATAAACAGGATGGGCCCAGGAAAGGGACATATATACCAGGATGGAGGTCATGTATACCAGGATGAGGACTATATGAAGGACATATATACACTGCTCAAAAAAATAAAGGGAACACTCAAATAACACATCCTAGATCTGAATAAATGAAATATTCTCATTGAATACTTTGTTCTGTACAAAGTTGAATGTGCTGACAACAAAATCACACTAAAATCATTAATGGAAATCAAATTTATTAACCAATGGAGGCCTAGATTTGGAGTCACCCCCAAAATTAAAGTGAAAAAACACACTACAGGCTGATCCAGCTTTGATGTAATGTGCTTAAAACAAGTCAAAATGAGGCTCAGTATTGTGTGTGGCCTCCACGTGCCTGTATGACCTCCCTACAACGCCTGGGCATGCTCCTGATGAGGTTGCGGATGGTCTCCTGTGGGATCTCCTCCCAGACCTGGACTAAAGCATCCGCCAACTCCTGGACAGTCTGTGGAGCAACGTGACGTTGGTGGATGAAGCGAGACATGATGTCCCAGATGTGCTCAATCGGATTCAGGTCTGGGGAATGGGCGGGCTAGTCCATAACTTCAATGCCTTCATCTTGCAGGAACTGCTGACATACTCAAGCCACATGAGGTCTGGCATTGTCCTGCATTAGGAGGAACCCAGGGCCAACCGCTCCAGCATATGGTCTCACAAGGGGTCTGAGGATCTCACCTCGGTACCTAATGGCAATCAGGCTACCTCTGGCGAGCACATGGAGGGCTGTGCGGCCCTCCAAAGAAATGCCACCCCACACCATTACTGACCCACTGCCAAACCGGTCATGCTGAAGGATGTTGCAGGCAGCAGATCACTCTCTGCGGTGTCTCCAGACTCTGTCACGTCTGTCACATGTGCTCAGTGTGAACCTGCTTTCATCTGTGAAGAGTACAGGGCGCCAGTGGCGACTTTGCCAATCCTGGTGTTCTGTGGCAAATGCCAAAGCGACCTGCACGGTGTTGGGTTGTGAGCACAACCAACATCTGTGGATGTCGGGCCCTCATTAAACCCTCATGGAGTCGGTTTCTAACCGTTTGTGCAGACATGCATATTTGTGGCCTGCTGGAGGTCATTTTGCAGGGCTCTGGCAGTGCTCCTCCTGTTCCCCTTTTACAAAGGAGGAGGTAACGGTCCTGCTGCTGGATTGTTGCCCTCCTATGGCTCCCTCCACATCTCCTGGCATCTGCTCTATGCTCTGGACACTGTGCTGACAGACACAGCTACCCTTCTTGCCACAGCTCGCACTGATGTGCCATCCTAGATGAACTGCACTACCTGAGCAACTTCTGTGGGTTGTAGACACCGCCTCATGCTACTGTACCTCTAGGAGTGAGAGCAATGGCAAAATGAAAAAGTGACCAAAACAGCCAAAAAGGATGAGAACAGAGAAATGGTCTGTGGTCACCACCTGCAGAACCACTCCTTTATAGAGGGTATCTTGCTAATTGCCTATCATTTCTACCAGTTGTCTGTTCCATTTGCACAACAGCAGGAGAAATTGATTCACAATCCGTGTTGCTTCATAACTGGACAGGTAGATTTCACAGAAGTGTTATTGAGTTGGAGTTACATTGTGTTGTTTAAGTATTCCCTTTAATTTTTTGAGCAGTGTATGTATAATATATATAGTGTATATATATATATATGCATAAACATATATGCATACATACACTCCAGGATAAGGGACATATAATCTAGGATGGGCCCAGGATGGGGGACATACAGTTGTCCTCAAAAGTTTACATACCCCGGCAGAATTTCTCCTTTCTTGGTCTTGTTTCAGAGAATAACAAAAAAACTTTTTCTCCACTCATGGTTATTGGTTGGGTGAAGCCATTTATTGTCAAACTACTGTGTCTTTTTAAATCTTAATGACAACCAAAAACATCCAAATGACACTGATCACCAGTTCACATAACCCAGTTCTTAATACCGTGTATTGCCCCCTCTAACATCAATGACAGCTTGAAGTCTTTTGTGGTAGTTGTGGTTGAGGTTCTTTATTTTCTCAGATGATAAAGCTGCTCAATCTTCTTGGCAAAAAGCCTCCAGTTCCTGTAAATTCCTGGTCTGTCTAGCATGAACTGCGCTTGAGATCTCCCCAGAGTGGCTCAATGATATTGAGGTCAGGAGACTGAGATGGCCACTCCAGAACCTTCACTTGGTTCTGCTGTAGCCAATGACAGGTCGACTTGACCTTGTGTTTTGGATTGTTGTTATGTTGGAACGTCCAAGTAAGTCCCATGCCTCCAGTATTTGCTGATAACGTGCTGCATTCATCTTTCCTTCAACTTTTACCAAGTTTCCTGTGCCTTTGTAGCTCATACATCCCCAAAACATCAGCGATCCTCCTCCATGCTTTACAGTAGGAATGGTGTTCCTTTCATCATAGGCCTTGTTGACCTCTCTCCAAATGTAACGTTTATCGTTGTGGCCAAAAAGTTCAATTTTGGTCTCATCACTCCAAATTACCTTGTTCCAGAAGTTTTGAGGCTTGTCTCTGTGCTGTTTGGCGTATTGTAGGCGAGATAATTTGTGGCATTTGCGCAGTAATGGCTTTCTTCTAGCGACTCTACCATGCAGCCCATTTTTCTTCAACTGCCTCCTTATTGTGCTTCTTGAAACAGCCACAACACTAGTTTTCAGAGAGTCCTGAATTTCAGCTGATATTATTTGTGGGTTTTTCTTTGCATCCAGAACAATTTTCCTGTCAGTTATGGCTGAAATTTTTGTTGGTCTACCTGACAGTGGTTTGGTTTTTACAGAGCCCCTGATTTTCCATTTGTTAATCACAGTTTGAACGCTTCTGACGGACATTATCAATTCCTTGGATATTTTTTGTATCCGTTTCCTGTGTTATACAGTTCAACTACCTTTTCCCGTAGATCTGTTGACAATTCTTTTGCTTTCCCCATGATTCACAATCCAGAAACGTCAGTGGCTGTCTGGATGCCAGAAACTCACTCAGCTTTTATGCACACACACTGATTACAAGCAAACAGGTCACAGGTGAGGATGTTACCTTTAGTAGCCATTCAAACCCATTTGTGTCAAATTCTGTGGATGTTATTAGGCCAAAATCACCAGGGTATATGACCTTTTGATCAGGGTCGTTTGGATGTTTTTGGTTGTCATGAAGATTTAAAAAGAGAAAACACAGTAGTTTGACAATAAATGGCTTCACCCAACCAATAACCATGAGTAGAGAAAAAGTTTTTTTGTTATCATTCATATTCTCTGAAACAAGGCCAAGAAAGGAAAACTTCTGCCGGGGTATGTAAACTTTTGAGCACAACTGTATATACTAGGAAGGAGCCCAGGATGGGGGACATTACTACATAATGGGGAAGGGGGGCAACTCATGTCCTTGTAGGATTTAGAACACTACAAGAGCCCAGACATCTGACCATCATGGCGGGCTGGAAGAGGGGGGGCAGATCCAAATTTTGCATCGGGGTCCATCGGACTCTAGTTACACCACTGACTGTAGGGGTCACAGTTGCAAAGAAGCTTCATAGTCCAGAGGGTCCACAAGTCACCTACCGTGAATAATTTATGTCTGTATATATGATCCACCTTATGTGTCTCATTGTATATTTAGCAGATAAGTAAAGTTATAGAATGAAAACCAAAAAGGGACTCTTTCTCCGTTCTCTTTTTGATGTGTTTCCCTGTTTCCCGGCCCTACCACGCTGTACTGGGACCTGCCTCCTGACCAATTTTCCCATGGGACCTCCCACGGTCAACAGTTTGCCCACTTGTGCTCCATCTCCTGGTAGATGGTACCCAACAGCAACCTAGAGCGATACACAATATGGGTGAGGTCAAAGGGTCAGCAGGATCCCTTCGGGTGGGATTGGGGCTACATTGGCACCATGAATTCAAACAAAGGACCTATGTTGGTGCATGGCAGGTGCACAGGTGATGTAGCAGCAATGCCTGAGCAACCAGATCATACAAAAACATCCATATTTCTACCCTCAGACTCAACATTGGAAAGGGCACAGTGCTGGATTTGTGTGGTTGAAGGCAAGGTAGTTATTATCCTGGTTGATGTCTCGTCTTGGGCCCAACACCTACTAGATATGCCTATCATAGTAAAGGCATCAGGTTAAAAAAATTGGTATTGTTGATCCAGAAGAAGAAAACAAGTATCTAAAGGGGGTTAGATCTACTGGACAGGCCCTTCTTAATAGTACCAGCCTGCACAATAAAGTTAAAAAATTGTATACTTATCTCCTTTCTCTGATTTCTGCTCCGTCTCCTGGTGGTCATGCAATCGCTGCAGCTTTGGCAAAAAAATGAAGGTTGCATTCACGGTTCTTCTTTTGATTAGCCAGCACAAAGTCATGGTTGTTGCGTGACACACAAAACATTGCGCCTGCCTGGTCAATCAAAAGAAGCCATGAGGTAAGGAGATTCACAAGGCTCCTGTTCAGTGGTCAAAGATTACGGATTTGACCGATGGACCGGAGTCCTACAAATCAATTCTCCCATCTCTA
The DNA here is from genome assembly GCF_046119375.1 of Phyllobates terribilis. Taxonomy (NCBI): domain Eukaryota; kingdom Metazoa; phylum Chordata; class Amphibia; order Anura; family Dendrobatidae; genus Phyllobates; species Phyllobates terribilis. The sequence goes on along the minus strand of NW_027362765.1, from coordinate 454,549,861 downwards.
TGGGCCATACAAATATGGGGCATATCTGAAAAGATTTAAAGGGGTTGTCCTGGATTACAAAAACAAAGCTACATTTTTCCAAAAACAGTGCCACAACTGACCACAGGTTATTAGTAGTATTGCAGCTCAGGTCTTTTCACTTCAACAGAGCTAACCTACAACCTACGGAGAAGGGTAGAACTGTTTTGGCAGCCATATTTTCTAATACTGGAAAACTCCTTTAAGAGCCATTATAAAGTGAACTTGATTTTAAACCAAACATGAGAATTCTTCATAACAAAAAGTATGGAAAATATTTTACAGTTTTACATTGACTTAACAACTTTACAGAACACAAGACCTTATGTATGGGAATTTATGAGTCGCACTGGGAAAGCCTTTGTTCTCTTGCTGTTCTTCTTTTTGATGTGAGGGTGGGTCTCCTGCGTTAGTGTCTCGGTGGTGTCAGCATCGTACTGATAAAAATCAAATGTGAGAATCAAAGCTTTGTGTTTTCATTCTCTTTGGTTTTAAAAGTGAGCAAATACCAAACACGTGTGCCCAGGGTGCCTCTTCAAATAGTGTGGGTGGGAGCACACCTTCTACCCATGACCGTACCACTAACATTTGAGTTTGGCATATGTTCTCACTTTTTTGTGTTGATTTGTGAAAAGAAAAAAAAATGTTCTTCCTGCCTGAGTTAGAAATTTGGCCAGGGCTATGTTTAATTTTCCTAACTAGTGATCGACCGTCGCTGCTCAGGAACAAATACTCCGGTTTAAGACAGTCTATCAAACAAGTGAACTTATGCCTGTTATCTACTGCACAACAGTCATTATTACATTATTACACTGATGTCAGATCATATTAGAGAAATCAGTTTGTATGGGGAAAAGGAGTAACATTATTTTTAGGCTGCATAATGGATATGTTATTCCCCAAATGCATCCTACTCTACTTTAGGTGTTCAACAACAAATGTGCTTAAGGAGGTACAACATAGGGGAATTTTGGATTCTATGGGGTCCTCATAATCTCATTGGCAGCCCTGTGTGAACAAACATATATATATTCTGAACAGGATGCCTTTGTCCCAAAGAAATTGACCAACCTAGCATTCAGAAAAATTAGGATGTTCATGCATTTAACCCTCGTTTGAACATATATATCAGCACTACCATCAATGCAAACTGCATGCTGCATCATTTATTTCTTAGCAGAGAGACTTAAGAAGTCAACATAAAATGACTATACAAACAAAGCATAGGCACGAGGTCCCCCTTGGTGTGGCTGAGCAGTTTTATACACCCTCCCACTTGTTTTCTATCTACAGTTATATGAAAAAGTTTGGGCACCCCTATTAATCTTAAGCTTAATGTTTTCTTAAAATTGGTGTTTTTGCAACAGCTATTTCAGTTTGATATATGTAATAACTGTTGGACACAGTAATGTTTCTACCTTGAAATGAGGTTTATTGTACTAACAGAAAATGTGCAATCTGCATTCAAACAAAATTTGACAGGTGCATAAGTATGGGCACCCTTATCATTTTCTTGTTTTAAATACTCCTACCTACTTTTTACTGACTTACTAAAGCACTTTTTTTGGTTTTGTAACCTCATTGAGCTTTGAACTTCATAGCCAGGTGTATGCAATCATGAGAAAAGCTACTTAAAGTGGCCACTTGCAAGTTGTTCTCCTGTTTGAATCTCCTCTGAAGAGTGGCATCATGGGCTCCTCAAAACAACTGTCAAATGATCTGAAAACAAAGATTATTCAACATAGTTGTTCAGGGGAAGGATACAAAAAGCTGTCTCAGAGATTTAACCTGTCAGTTTCCACTATGAGGAACATAGTAAGGAAATGGAAGAACACAGGGACAGTTCTTGTTAAGGCCAGAAGTGGCAGGCAAAGAAAAACATCAGAAAGGCAGAGAAGAAGAATGGTGAGATCAGTCAAGGACAATCCTCAGACCACCTCCAGAGAGCTGCAGCATCAACTTGCTGCAGATGGTGTCACTGTGCATCGGTCAACTATACAGTGCACTTTGCACAAGGAGAAGCTGTATGGGAGAGTGATGCGAAAGAAGCCGTTTCTGCAAGCACGCCACAAACAGAGTCGGCTGAGGTATGCAAAAGCACATTTGGAGAAGCCAATTTCTTTTTGGAAGAAGGTCCTGTGGACTGATGAAACCAAGATTGAGTTGTTTGGTCATACAAAAAGGCGTTATGCTTGGCGTCAAAAAAACACAGCATTCCAAGAAAAACACTTGCTACCCACAGTAAAATTTGGTGGAGGTTCCATCATGCTTTGGGGCTGTGTGGCCAGTGCCGGCACCGGGAATCTTGTTAAAGTTGAGGGACGCATGGATTCCACTCAGTATCAGCAGATTCTTGACAATAATGTTCAAGAATCAGTGATAAAGTTGAAGTTACGCAGGGGATGGATCTTTCAGCAAGACAATGATCCAAAACACCGCTCCAAATCTACTCAGGCATTCATGCAGAGGAACAATTACAATGTTCTGGAATGGCCATCCCAGTCCCCAGACCTGAATATCATTGAACATCTGTGGGATCATTTGAAGAGGGCTGTCCATGCTCGGCGACCATCAAACTTAACTGAACTGGAATTGTTTTGTAAAGAGGAATGGTCAAAAATACCTTCATCCAGGATCAAGGAACTCATTAAAAGCTACAGGAAGCGACTAGAGGCTGTTATTTTTGCAAAAGGAGGATCTACTAAATATTAATGTCACTTTTCTGGTCAGGTGCTCATACTTAGGCACCTGTCAAATTTTGTTTGAATGCAGATTGCACATTTTCTGTTAGTACAATAAGCCTCATTTCAAGGCAGAAACATTACTGTGTCCAACAGTTATTACATATATCAAACTGAAATAGCTGTTGCAAAAACACCAATTTTAAGAAAACATTAAGCTTAAGATTAATAGGGGTGCCCAAACTTTTTCATATAACTGTATCTCCACCTTCTTAATGGCTTCTGTAATGCCAGAGCTATCAATCAAGGAAGAGGCAGGGATAGATGGAAAAGAAGTAGGTGGAAAACTGTAGTAAACTGCTCGGCCACACAAAGGATTGGAACAGTTATTTTGTGCTGAGAAGATTCCCTTTAAGCAACGCATGATTAGGCTTAAATAGGAGGTCCGGCACCTAAAATGTAGTTTCTATCTATCTTTAAACCCTAACAACTTTTGTAATGAGCTTTATTACACAACACCCTACACTTCTCCCTATCTACCTAATCTAAATGTGTTTTTTTTACTGCACTTCCTCAGATGTGATGTCACAGGCGGCTGGGGCTGCACTCACTCCCCGCAGCATCCATCGGCCCTTCTAAAACAGGACGTCACCAGGAGGCAGCACTGAAGTTACACTCTAGTTTCTTGCATCGCTGCCCCCTCTGAAGACGTCTGACTCCTGGATGATAGACGGTATTGCAGATCTACTGTAAGTGCAGCGCCGGCACTCTGCTTCTATCTCTGCCTGCGATAGAGCTTCTGTGAAAGACATAGTCAGGGGGCAGAGATAGAATCAGTGAGTGACACCAGCTCTGTGCTACAGCTTCTAGCACTCAGTGTTTCAATCTACACCCCCTGATGACTTCTTCTTTCATAGACACTATGGCGGTGGTGGAGATAGAAGCAGACTGCTGGTGCTGCACTCACATTTCCCACAGTGTTAATCACTTAGGATCCAGAACATTTTCAGAGGGGGCAGCAATGTAAGAAACTAGTGAGTAACTGCAGGGCTGCACTCTCTGACATCCTGTTCCAGGTAGGGCGATGGATACAGCGGGGAGTGAGTGCAGCCCCAGCCTCCTGTGGTGCCACGTTTGAGTCTCCTCCCAAATGAAACGTTACAGGAAGTGCAGTAAAAAAACACATTTAGGGATTAGGTAGATCAGAAGAAGTGTACGGTGTAATAAAGCAAATTACAAAGTGGTTATGGCATAAAGAAAGTTAGATAATACATTTTACGTATTGGACCAACCCTTTAAGGTTTACCTTGTGTCCACTAAGCTCAGCTCCTTCATTGTTAGTGAGCACAGGTGGTACCTCCCAATCGGTTGATACCTTCAGCATTCCACAGCCTCAAAAAGATTCACGTGGCTTCCATGGTTTCATCCTTCTAAGTACTCATAATTGTCAGAACTTCAACCAGGGGAGCCATCATGTGCTTATTTTCATAACGGCACACTCTTTAGTGACGGCATAATAGTGGATGGCGTTGCACCCGCGAGTCTACCGCTGAGCTTCTATCTCTGTGCTGATGAATGACCAGGTCAGCAAGCATAGGGGGGCACTATCTCCACATCTCATGATTTTCTGTTTAGCGACACCTTACTGCTTACTGGTTCAGTATTAACAGGTCATGTAAAAACTTCCCCACTTCAGGACCATTGATAATAATTAGACTTTTAGAATGGCTGATCACAAAGTTTGGTAAGAGATGTATCTATGGACTCCCTATATCACCAGTAGCATATGAGCAAAGTTAAGAATAAAAAGAATACATCTAACAATGTGCACACCCAAAATAAGTAATCAAAAATTTTATTACAAGCAAGACAAATAGGACATGATTAAAACCTGACGTAAAATCAACACATGGTTGCAGATGAGGAATGCACTAATACACTGGAACAGGATAAAGTGTAAATAAATTGCACCAGGCCCAAATACATTTATGGTGGTATTAACACATAAGGAATATACATATATGTATCAGATCTAATATACACCAAGTGTGTGGTCCCAAATAAACAATCAATATTATTTCATTGGTTAAATGCACATGATTAATAAGCCTGACCACAGTGAATAAATGCTGTCATCACATATACCGTAGGTTTAGCTATGTAGAAAATAAGCAATATTCCATTGGTTTAACGTGCATAATTAATAAGCCTGACCACAATGAATCAAAGCTGTCATCACATAAGAATCAGTATATAAAAGGACAGCAGCTGTACAGTGGGTACAGAAAGTAAGACTCATGGCTGTACTAGATCAAAAGGGGGCTTCTACTCAATACTGAGCAAAGGGTCTGACTACTTATGACCATGTGATATTTCAGTTTTTCTTTTTTAATAAATTTGCAAAAATTTCTACATTTCTGTTTTTTTTTCAGTCAAGATGGGGTGCAGAGTGTACTTTAATGAGAAAAAAATGAACTTTTTAGAATTTACCAAATGGCTGGAATGAAACAAAGAGTGAAAAATTTAAAGGAGTCTGAATACTTTCCGTACCCACTGTATATGCAAACCTACTGCAGCTCCCTGCATATTTAGTGAATGGCATAACAGATGGATGCAATTAAGCCACCCAATTTTGGAGTCAATATGCAATAGAAAACATCATAGTCAGAGGGAGCAAGATAAACTAGTGCACTATGTATGCTACCAGCGGGGCCCATCCCATGCATATCATAATAGGATATAAGAAAGTCCTCAAATGAACCACATGGGAGCCCGCATCCCATCTGCAAACACAACCTCACAAGCCCACGCGTATCGCTGCACTCAGCAGCTTCATCAGGGAAAGTGTGGGGGTGTATCCCAGGTGCCCAGTAGCATATGAGCATTGAACAATTCCTTTTCTATGAGAAGTCAAAAGTATTAGCTATCGCCTACACAAATCTGTTATAGGGCCATGTATGGCCAGTCATAGTTGCTGTTGATTAATATCAGCCATGTACCATTCAGATCAGTATTAAAGAGGTTGTCCCATAAACATTGTATATTCAAATCTGTAGATCTTGGAATAAAAATAAGTTACACAATTGGATGCCAGACTAAAAATAAGCAGGAAATTGTTTCATCTCGGAGAAAGAAGCATCTGTGACCCCATGCTGTCCTGCCTGTATACTCTTTTGCTTCTTCCCCTGCCCAGGAGATGTGGTATGATCAGACCATGTCCCTGCACGGTCAGACACAGCCATTACACAGTACACAGCAGGGGCACATTTATAAGATTATCTCAGCACAGGAACATTTTTTTTAACGCATCCAATTGTGGAACATATTTTTTGCACTTGTTTTGAGGGACAACCCCTTTAATGCAGATTTTCTACCTCTTGATATAAAAACTTGATGTTATTGGAAACCAATCACCCTGTAAAGAAATCATTCACGTATGTTATATGCCTTCATATGTCATACTCGTTCCAATTGAAAATGAATGACCACTTAAGATGATGGAAATGATACCTCAATATTACTGACTTCAGCCCTCACATGAAGGACTGTGTCGGTATATTTGGATGAAGTGTTTTGACGACTAAGTCTTTCTGACAGTTCTGCATTCCCTTTTTCAATAAGATGACTTATGGCCCCAAATTTCCCGTATGACCCTGCCCTTTCCTGTGTACGATATCCAATATATCACTATGGTCTGGTTAGTACTGGCTTCACTGCCATGTACATATCCAAAAGTTTTCCTATTTAAAGAGCTCTTGTTCCAAAACAGTTCTGTCTGACACAGAAGAAAGTAATATGTAGGTTGATGCACCAAGATCTCGGCTGATTTGCTTCTGACAGAAGTTAGGGGTCTCGTAAGAGATGTGTGTGTGTAATGTCATCATAGCTAGCGTCTGCAAAAGAAATACACCCCTGGGTCACGAAAAGACTCATGCAGCGTGTTACCGGGTAGCGGGTCCAGACTATGAGGTAGGAGGGAGTTTTGCACTGTATGATTATTACTTTTACAAATAAGTTATATTTATTACTCACTGGATGATCCTTTGGTGTCCCCGATGCTAACACTTCTATCTCATCAATTCCATTGTGTTGGCACTTCAGGGTGGGCACCTCTCTGCTCTGAACACCTCATTCGGGAACAATCCTTGGCATCACCAGGTGTAGACACTCAGAGAACAGATTTGGTTTTAAAGGAGAAACCAGAAAAAAACACAAGTATGGATTGCGTGACACCCTTCCATCCGAATTCTGTCATGTGCATCTATGGTTTCATGACTGTGGCCCCCAAAAGGGTATCTAATTATTATTGTGGTCCCCAAAGGGTAGTTATCAGCCTCTGTAATTCAGACGCAGGATATGAATGTATGAAAGTACAGAATTTGTCATCATTTTTTATGTGTATAAAAAACATCTGTAGCCCCTTAAGAGTGTGGGTCGGCACATTCCCTCCCATATGAACCCCCTGAGGCACACGGCACTCGGAGAGGATCCATATGGTTCGCTTCCATGCAGATTTCGAAATCTTAAGAAACAGAAAGTGGTCAAGTCTTCTGGACTCCAGATGGACGCGTTAAAAAATAAATTATCAGAGGCAGGTACCGAATCAAGTGTCAGTGTCAGTTTCTTACTATATTAGACCCTGGCTGCAAACCGCCATTTATGAGCTGTGATAATTTTTATTTAGATATGTCTTCTTCAGTGATAAATAGGCAGAAAATGTGGAAAACATGAAATACATAAATTTTTGGGCTCGGAATTGAGATGTTATAGAATACGGAGATCTTGCCTCATCACTATCCATATGTGCTTAAAATGAAAACGCCATTAAAGAAAATGTTAATGTAACTTTAATCTCTCATCCAGCAGCCTGGCTCCGGCCCGTGCAGCTTGTTCCAGGCTGTGCGACGGCCTCCGGGCAGGAACATGCAGCAACCTGCTTTTAGTTGGACAGCTTGTGCCAAGCTGGTAAGAAAATAAACGGGAATAAATCTTATTTTCAGGAACTTTCTGGGACAATAAACTTACACAACAGTCTTGTGTAATGTTTCAGGGTGAACCCATTCAAGTCTGTTTTAAATCTTCAGCTCCATTTATTGCCCTGTGATTTACTCTTAGATTACATAAGACAACGCTCTCCCGATAATTAATTACAGCACATTACATATAGTGGAGGAGCTGTCATAATACACATCATACAGCACATTACATATAGCGGAGGAGCTGTCATAATACACATCATACAGCACATTACATATAGTGGAGGAGCTGTCATAATACACATCATACTGCACATTACATATAGCGGAGGAGCTGTCATAATACACATCATACAGCACATTACATATAGTGGAGGAGCTGTCATAATACACATCATACAGCACATTACATATAGTGGAGGAGCTGTCATAATACACATCATACAGCACATTACATATAGTGGAGGAGCTGTCATAATACACATCATACAGCTCATTACATATAGCGAAGGAGCTGTCATAATACACATCATACAACACATTACATATAGCGGAGGAGCTGTCATAATACACATCATACAGCACATTACATATAGCGGAGGAGCAGTCATAATACACATCATACAGCACATTACATATAGCGGAGGAGCTGTCATAATACACATCATACAGCACATTACATATAGCGGAGGAGCTCTAGTAATACACATCATAGAGCTCATTACATATAGCGGAGGAGCTGTCATAATACACATCATACAGCACATTACATATAGTGGAGGAGCTGTCATAATACACATCATACAGCTCATTACATATAGCGAAGGCGCTCTAGTAATACACATCATACAGCACATTACATATAGCGGAGGAGCTGTCATAAAACACATCATACAGCACATTACATATAGCGGAGGAGCTGTCATAATACACATCATACAGCACATTACATATAGTGGAGGAGCTGTCATAATACACATCATACAGCACATTACATTTAGCGAGGGCGCTCTAGTAATACACATCATACAGCTCATTACATATAGCGAAGGAGCTGTCATAATACACATCATACAGCACATTACATATAGTGGAGGAGCTGTCGTAATACACATCATACAGCACATTACATATAGCGGAGGAGCTGTCGTAATACACATCATACAGCTCATTACATATAGCGGAGGAGCTGTCATAATACACATCATACAGCACATTACATATAGCGGAGGAGCTGTCGTAATACACATCATACAGCTCATTACATATAGCGGAAGAGCTGTCGTAATACACATCATACAGCTCATTACATATAGCGGAGGAGCTGTCGTAATACACATCATACAGCTCATTACATATAGCGGAGGAGCTGTCGTAATACACATCATACAGCTCATTACATATAGCGGAGGAGCTGTCATAATACACATCATACAGCACATTACATTTAGCGAAGGCGCTCTAGTAATACACATCATACAGCTCATTACATATAGCGAAGGAGCTGTCATAATACACATCATACAGCACATTACATATAGTGGAGGAGCTGTCGTAATACACATCATACAGCACATTACATATAGCGAAGAAGCTGTCATAATACACATCATACAGCACATTACATATAGCGGAGGAGCTGTCATAATACACATCATACAGCACATTACATATAGCGGAGGAGCTGTCGTAATACACATCATACAGCTCATTACATATAGCGGAAGAGCTGTCGTAATACACATCATACAGCTCATTACATATAGCGGAGGAGCTGTCGTAATACACATCATACAGCTCATTACATATAGCGGAGGAGCTGTCGTAATACACATCATACAGCTCATTACATATAGCGGAGGAGCTGTCGTAATACACATCATACAGCTCATTACATATAGCGGAGGAGCTGTCGTAATACTCATCATACAGCACATTACATATAGCGGAGGAGCTGTCGTAATACACATCATACAGCACATTACATATAGCGGAGGAGCTGTCATAATACACATCATACAGCACATTACATATAGCGAAGGCGCTCTAGTAATACACATCATACAGCACATTACAAATAGTGGAGGAGCTGTCATAATACACATCATACAACACATTACATATAGCGAAGGAGCTCTAGTAATACACATCATACAGCACATTACATATAGCGGAGGAGCTGTCATAATACACATCATACAGCACATTACATATAGTGGAGGAGCTGTCATAATACACATCATACAGCTCATTACATATAGCGGAGGAGCTGTCGTAATACACATCATACAGCTCATTACATATAGCGGAGGAGCTGTCGAAATACACATCATACAGCTCATTACATATAGCGGAGGAGCTGTCGTAATACACATCATACAGCTCATTACATATAGCGGAGGAGCTGTCGTAATACACATCATACAGCACATTACATATAGCGGAGGAGCTGTCGTAATACACATCATACAGCACATTACATATAGCGGAGGAGCTGTCGTAATACACATCATACAGCACATTACATATAGCGGAGGAGCTGTCATAATACACATCATACAGCACATTACATATAGTGGAGGAGCTGTCATAATACACATCATACAGCTCATTACATATAGCGAAGGCGCTCTTGTAATACACATCATACAGCACATTACATATAGCGGAGGAGCTGTCATAAAACACATCATACAGCACATTACATATAGCGGAGGAGCTGTCATAATACACATCATACAGCACATTACATTTAGCGAAGGCGCTCTAGTAATACACATCATACAGCTCATTACATATAGCGGAGGAGCTGTCATAATACACAACATACAGCACATTACATATAGTGGAGGAGCTGTCGTAATACACATCATACAGCACATTACATATAGCGAAGGAGCTGTCATAATACACAACATACAGCACATTACATATAGTGGAGGAGCTGTCGTAATACACATCATACAGCACATTACATATAGCGAAGGAGCTGTCATAATACACATCATACAGCACATTACATATAGCGGAGGAGCTGTCGTAATACACATCATACAGCACATTACATATAGCGGAGGAGCTGTCATAATACACATCATACAGCACATTACATATAGCGGAGGAGCTGTCGTAATACACATCATACAGCTCATTACATATAGCGGAGGAGCTGTCGTAATACACATCATACAGCTCATTACATATAGCGGAGGAGCTGTCGTAATACACATCATACAGCTCATTACATATAGCGGAGGAGCTGTCGTAATACACATCATACAGCTCATTACATATAGCGGAGGAGCTGTCGTAATACACATCATACAGCTCATTACATATAGCGGAGGAGCTGTCGTAATACTCATCATACAGCACATTACATATAGCGGAGGAGCTGTCGTAATACACATCATACAGCACATTACATATAGCGAAGGAGCTGTCATAATACACATCATACAGCACATTACATATAGCGGAGGAGCTGTCATAATACACATCATACAGCACATTACATATAGCGAAGGCGCTCTAGTAATACACATCATACAGCACATTACATATAGTGGAGGAGCTGTCATAATACACATCATACAACACATTACATATAGCGAAGGAGCTGTCATAATACACATCATACAGCACATTACATATAGTGGAGGAGCTGTCATAATACACATCATACAGCTCATTACATATAGCGGAGGAGCTGTCATAATACACATCATACAGCACATTACATATAGCGGAGGAGCTGTCGTAATACACATCATACAGCACATTACATATAGTGGAGGAGCTGTCATAATACACATCATACAGCTCATTACATATAGCGGAGGAGCTGTCATAATACACATCATACAGCTCATTACATATAGCGGAGGAGCTGTCATAATACACATCATACAGCACATTACATATAGTGGAGGAGCTGTCATAATACACATCATACAGCTCATTACATATAGCGGAGGAGCTGTCATAATACACATCATACAGCACATTACATATAGCGGAGGAGCTGTCGTAATACACATCATACAGCACATTACATATAGTGGAGGAGCTGTCATAATACACATCATACAGCACATTACATATAGTGGAGGAGCTGTCATAATACACATCATACAGCACATTACATATAGTGGAGGAGCTGTCGTAATACATATCATACAGCACATTACATATAGCGGAGGAGCTGTCATAATACACATCATACAGCACATTACATATAGTGGAGGAGCTGTCGTAATACACATCATACAGCACATTACATATAGCGGAGGAGCTGTCATAATACACATCATACAGCACATTACATATAGCGGAGGAGCTGTCGTAATACACATCATACAGCACATTACATATAGCGGAGGAGCTGTCATAATACACATCATACAGCACATTACATATAGCGGAGGAGCTGTCATAATACACATCATACAGCACATTACATATAGCGGAGGAGCAGTCATAATACACATCATACAGCACATTACATATAGCGGAGGAGCTGTCATAATACACATCATACAGCACATTACATATAGCGAAGGCGCTCTAGTAATACACATCATACAGCACATTATATATAGCGGAGGAACTGTCGTAATACACATCATACAGCTCATTACATATAGCGGAGGAGCTGTCGTAATACAAATCATACAGCTCATTACATATAGCGGAGGAGCTGTCATAATACACATCATACAGCACATTACATATAGCGGAGGAGCTATCGTAATACACATCATACAGCTCATTACATATAGCGGAGGAGCTGTCGTAATACACATCATACAGCTCATTACATATAGCGGAGGAGCTGTCGTAATACACATCATACAGCACATTACATATAGCGGAGGAGCTATCGTAATACACATCATACAGCTCATTACATATAGCGGAGGAGCTGTCGTAATACACATCATACAGCTCATTACATATAGCGGAGGAGCTATCGTAATACACATCATACAGCTCATTACATATAGCGGAGGAGCTGTCGTAATACACATCATACAGCTCATTACATATAGCGGAGGAGCTGTCGTAATACACATCATACAGCTCATTACATATAGCGGAGGAGCTGTCATAATACACATCATACAGCACATTACATATAGTGGAGGAGCTGTCATAATACACATCATACAGCTCATTACATATAGCGAAGGCGCTCTTGTAATACACATCATACAGCACATTACATATAGCGGAGGAGCTGTCATAAAACACATCATACAGCACATTACATATAGCGGAGGAGCTGTCATAATACACATCATACAGCACATTACATTTAGCGAAGGCGCTCTAGTAATACACATCATACAGCTCATTACATATAGCGAAGGAGCTGTCATAATACACAACATACAGCACATTACATATAGTGGAGGAGCTGTCGTAATACACATCATACAGCACATTACATATAGCGAAGGAGCTGTCATAATACACATCATACAGCACATTACATATAGCGGAGGAGCTGTCATAATACACATCATACAGCACATTACATATAGCGGAGGAGCTGTCGTAATACACATCATACAGCTCATTACATATAGCGGAGGAGCTGTCGTAATACACATCATACAGCTCATTACATATAGCGGAGGAGCTGTCGTAATACACATCATACAGCTCATTACATATAGCGGAGGAGCTGTCGTAATACACATCATACAGCTCATTACATATAGCGGAGGAGCTGTCGTAATACACATCATACAGCTCATTACATATAGCGGAGGAGCTGTCGTAATACTCATCATACAGCACATTACATATAGCGGAGGAGCTGTCGTAATACACATCATACAGCACATTACATATAGCGGAGGAGCTGTCATAATACACATCATAGAGCACATTACATATAGCGAAGGCGCTCTAGTAATACACATCATACAGCACATTACATATAGTGGAGGAGCTGTCATAATACACATCATACAACACATTACATATAGCGAAGGAGCTGTCATAATACACATCATACAGCACATTACATATAGTGGAGGAGCTGTCATAATACACATCATACAGCTCATTACATATAGCGGAGGAGCTGTCATAATACACATCATACAGCACATTACATATAGCGGAGGAGCTGTCGTAATACACATCATACAGCACATTACATATAGTGGAGGAGCTGTCATAATACACATCATACAGCTCATTACATATAGCGGAGGAGCTGTCATAATACACATCATACAGCTCATTACATATAGCGGAGGAGCTGTCATAATACACATCATACAGCACATTACATATAGTGGAGGAGCTGTCATAATACACATCATACAGCTCATTACATATAGCGGAGGAGCTGTCATAATACACATCATACAGCACATTACATATAGCGGAGGAGCTGTCGTAATACACATCATACAGCACATTACATATAGTGGAGGAGCTGTCATAATACACATCATACAGCACATTACATATAGTGGAGGAGCTGTCATAATACACATCATACAGCACATTACATATAGTGGAGGAGCTGTCGTAATACATATCATACAGCACATTACATATAGCGGAGGAGCTGTCATAATACACATCATACAGCACATTACATATAGTGGAGGAGCTGTCGTAAAACACATCATACAGCACATTACATATAGCGGAGGAGCTGTCATAATACACATCATACAGCACATTACATATAGCGGAGGAGCTGTCGTAATACACATCATACAGCACATTACATATAGCGGAGGAGCTGTCATAATACACATCATACAGCACATTACATATAGCGGAGGAGCTGTCATAATACACATCATACAGCACATTACATATAGCGGAGGAGCAGTCATAATACACATCATACAGCACATTACATATAGCGGAGGAGCTGTCATAATACACATCATACAGCACATTACATATAGCGAAGGCGCTCTAGTAATACACATCATACAGCACATTATATATAGCGGAGGAACTGTCGTAATACACATCATACAGCTCATTACATATAGCGGAGGAGCTGTCGTAATACAAATCATACAGCTCATTACATATAGCGGAGGAGCTGTCATAATACACATCATACAGCACATTACATATAGCGGAGGAGCTATCGTAATACACATCATACAGCTCATTACATATAGCGGAGGAGCTGTCGTAATACACATCATACAGCTCATTACATATAGCGGAGGAGCTGTCGTAATACACATCATACAGCACATTACATATAGCGGAGGAGCTATCGTAATACACATCATACAGCTCATTACATATAGCGGAGGAGCTGTCGTAATACACATCATACAGCTCATTACATATAGCGGAGGAGCTATCGTAATACACATCATACAGCTCATTACATATAGCGGAGGAGCTGTCGTAATACACATCATACAGCTCATTACATATAGCGGAGGAGCTGTCGTAATACACATCATACAGCTCATTACATATAGCGGAGGAGCTGTCGTAATACACATCATACAGCACATTACATATAGCGGAGGAGCTGTCGTAATACACATCATACAGCACATTACATATAGCGGAGGAGCTGTCATAATACACATCATACAGCACATTACATATAGTGGAGGAGCTGTCATAATACACATCATACAGCTCATTACATATAGCGAAGGCGCTCTAGTAATACACATCATACAGCACATTACATATAGCGGAGGAGCTGTCATAAAACACATCATACAGCACATTACATATAGCGGAGGAGCTGTCATAATACACATCATACAGCACATTACATTTAGCGAAGGCGCTCTAGTAATACACATCATACAGCTCATTACATATAGCGAAGGAGCTGTCATAATACACATCATACAGCACATTACATATAGTGGAGGAGCTGTCGTAATACACATCATACAGCACATTACATATAGCGGAGGAGCTGTCGTAATACACATCATACAGCTCATTACATATAGCGGAGGAGCTGTCATAATACACATCATACAGCACATTACATATAGCGGAGGAGCTGTCGTAATACATATCATACAGCTCATTACATATAGCGGAAGAGCTGTCGTAATACACATCATACAGCTCATTACACATAGCGGAGGAGCTGTCGTAATACACATCATACAGCTCATTACATATAGCGGAGGAGCTGTCGTAATACACATCATACAGCTCATTACATATAGCGGAGGAGCTGTCATAATACACATCATACAGCACATTACATTTAGCGAAGGCGCTCTAGTAATACACATCATACAGCTCATTACATATAGCGAAGGAGCTGTCATAATACACATCATACAGCACATTACATATAGTGGAGGAGCTGTCGTAATACACATCATACAGCACATTACATATAGCGAAGGAGCTGTCATAATACACATCATACAGCACATTACATATAGCGGAGGAGCTGTCATAATACACATCATACAGCACATTACATATAGCGGAGGAGCTGTCGTAATACACATCATACAGCTCATTACATATAGCGGAAGAGCTGTCGTAATACACATCATACAGCTCATTACATATAGCGGAGGAGCTGTCGTAATACACATCATACAGCTCATTACATATAGCGGAGGAGCTGTCGTAATACACATCATACAGCTCATTACATATAGCGGAGGAGCTGTCGTAATACACATCATACAGCTCATTACATATAGCGGAGGAGCTGTCATAATACACATCATACAGCTCATTACATATAGCGGAGGAGCTGTCGTAATACTCATCATACAGCACATTACATATAGCGGAGGAGCTGTCGTAATACACATCATACAGCACATTACATATAGCGGAGGAGCTGTCATAATACACATCATACAGCACATTACATATAGCGAAGGCGCTCTAGTAATACACATCATACAGCACATTACAAATAGTGGAGGAGCTGTCATAATACACATCATACAACACATTACATATAGCGAAGGAGCTCTAGTAATACACATCATACAGCACATTACATATAGCGGAGGAGCTGTCATAATACACATCATACAGCACATTACATATAGTGGAGGAGCTGTCATAATACACATCATACAGCTCATTACATATAGCGGAGGAGCTGTCGTAATACACATCATACAGCTCATTACATATAGCGGAGGAGCTGTCGAAATACACATCATACAGCTCATTACATATAGCGGAGGAGCTGTCGTAATACACATCATACAGCTCATTACATATAGCGGAGGAGCTGTCGTAATACACATCATACAGCACATTACATATAGCGGAGGAGCTGTCGTAATACACATCATACAGCACATTATATATAGCGGAGGAGCTGTCGTAATACACATCATACAGCACATTACATATAGCGGAGGAGCTGTCATAATACACATCATACAGCATATTACATATAGTGGAGGAGCTGTCATAATACACATCATACAGCTCATTACATATAGCGAAGGCGCTCTAGTAATACACATCATACAGCACATTACATATAGCGGAGGAGCTGTCATAAAACACATCATACAGCACATTACATATAGCGGAGGAGCTGTCATAATACACATCATACAGCACATTACATTTAGCGAAGGCGCTCTACTAATACACATCATACAGCTCATTACATATAGCGAAGGAGCTGTCATAATACACATCATACAGCACATTACATATAGTGGAGGAGCTGTCATAATACACATCATACAGCTCATTACATATAGCGAAGGCGCTCTAGTAATACACATCATACAGCACATTACATATAGCGGAGGAGCTGTCATAATACACATCATACAGCACATTACATATAGCGGAGGAGCTGTCGTAATACACATCATACAGCACATTACATATAGCGGAGGAGCTGTCATAATACACATCATACAGCACATTACATATAGCGGAGGAGCAGTCATAATACACATCATACAGCACATTACATATAGCGGAGGAGCTGTCATAATACACATCATACAGCACATTACATATAGCGAAGGCGCTCTAGTAATACACATCATACAGCACATTATATATAGCGGAGGAACTGTCGTAATACACATCATACAGCTCATTACATATAGCGGAGGAGCTGTCGTAATACACATCATACAGCTCATTACATATAGCGGAGGAGCTGTCCTAATACACATCATACAGCTCATTACATATAGCGGAGGAGCTGTCGTAATACACATCATACAGCTCATTACATATAGCGGAGGAGCTGTCGTAATACACATCATACAGCACATTACATATAGCGGAGGAGCTGTCGTAATACACATCATACAGCACATTACATATAGCGGAGGAGCTGTCGTAATACACATCATACAGCACATTACATATAGCGGAGGAGCTGTCGTAATACACATCATACAGCACATTACATATACTGGAGGAGCTGTCATAATACACATCATACAGCTCATTACATATAGCGAAGGCGCTCTAGTAATACACATCATACAGCACATTACATATAGCGGAGGAGCTGTCATAAAACACATCATACAGCACATTAAATATAGCGGAGGAGCTGTCATAATACACATCATACAGCACATTACATTTAGCGAAGGCGCTCTAGTAATACACATCATACAGCTCATTACATATAGCGAAGGAGCTGTCATAATATACATCATACAGCACATTACATATAGTGGAGGAGCTGTCGTAATACACATCATACAGCACATTACATATAGCGGAGGAGCTGTCGTAATACACATCATACAGCTCATTACATATAGCGGAGGAGCTGTCATAATACACATCATACAGCACATTACATATAGCGGAGGAGCTGTCGTAATACACATCATACAGCTCATTACATATAGCGGAAGAGCTGTCGTAATACACATCATACAGCTCATTACATATAGCGGAGGAGCTGTCGTAATACACATCATACAGCACATTACATATAGCGAAGGAGCTGTCATAATACACATCATACAGCACATTACATATAGCGGAGGAGCTGTCGTAATACACATCATACAGCTCATTACATATAGCGGAAGAGCTGTCGTAATACACATCATACAGCTCATTACATATAGCGGAGGAGCTGTCGTAATACACATCATACAGCACATTACATATAGCGAAGGAGCTGTCATAATACACATCATACAGCACATTACATATAGTGGAGGAGCTGTCATAATACACATCATACAGCTCATTACATATAGCGGAGGAGCTGTCATAATACACATCATACAGCACATTACATATAGCGGAGGAGCTGTCGTAATACACATCATACAGCACATTACATATAGCGGAGGAGCTGTCATAATACACATCATACAGCACATTACATATAGCGGAGGAGCTGTCGTAATACACATCATACAGCACATTACATATAGTGGAGGAGCTGTCATAATACACATCATACAGCACATTACATATAGCGAAGGAGCTGTCATAATACACATCATACAGCACATTACATATAGTGGAGGAGCTGTCATAATACACATCATACAGCACATTACATATAGTGGAGGAGCTGTCGTAATACACATCATACAGCACATTACATATAGCGGAGGAGCTGTCATAATACACATCATACAGCACATTACATATAGCGGAGGAGCTGTCGTAATACACATCATACAGCACATTACATATAGCGGAGGAGCTGTCATAATACACATCATACAGAACATTACATATAGCGGAGGAGCTGTCATAATACACATCATACAGCACATTACATATAGCGGAGGAGCAGTCATAATACACATCATACAGCACATTACATATAGCGGAGGAGCTGTCATAATACACATCATACAGCACATTACATATAGCGAAGGCGCTCTAGTAATACACATCATACAGCACATTATATATAGCGGAGGAACTGTCGTAATACACATCATACAGCTCATTACATATAGCGGAGGAGCTGTCGTAATACACATCATACAGCTCATTACATATAGCGGAGGAGCTGTCGTAATACACATCATACAGCTCATTACATATAGCGGAGGAGCTGTCGTAATACACATCATACAGCTCATTACATATAGCGGAGGAGCTGTCGTAACACACATCATACAGCACATTACATATAGCGGAGGAGCTGTCGTAATACACATCATACAGCACATTACATATAGCGGAGGAGCTGTCGTAATACACATCATACAGCACATTACATATAGTGGAGGAGCTGTCATAATACACATCATACAGCACATTACATATAGCGGAGGAGCTGTCATAATACACATCATACAGCACATTACATATAGCGAAGGCGCTCTAGTAATACACATCATACAGCACATTACATATAGCGGAGGAGCTGTCATAATACACATCATACAGCTCATTACATATAGCGAAGGCGCTCTAGTAATACACATCATACAGCACATTACATATAGCGGAGGAGCTGTCATAAAACACATCATACAGCACATTACATATAGCGGAGGAGCTGTCATAATACACATCATACAGCACATTACATTTAGCGGAGGAGCTGTCATAATACACATCATACAGCACATTACATATAGCGGAGGAGCTGTCGTAATACACATCATACAGCTCATTACATATAGCGGAGGAGCTGTCATAATACACATCATACAGCACATTACATATAGTGGAGGAGCTGTCGTAATACACATCATACAGCACATTACATATAGCGGAGGAGCTGTCGTAATACACATCATACAGCTCATTACATATAGCGGAGGAGCTGTCATAATACACATCATACAGCACATTACATATAGCGGAGGAGCTGTCGTAATACACATCATACAGCTCATTACATATAGCGGAAGAGCTGTCGTAATACACATCATACAGCACATTACATATAGTGGAGGAGCTGTCGTAATACACATCATACAGCACATTACATATAGTGGAGGAGCTGTCGTAATACACATCATACAGCACATTACATATAGTGGAGGAGCTGTCGTAATACACATCATACAGCACATTACATACAGCGGAGGAGCTGTCGTAATACACATCATACAGCTCATTACATATAGCGGAGGAGCTGTCATAATACACATCATACAGCACATTACATATAGCGGAGGAGCTGTCGTAATACACATCATACAGCTCATTACATATAGCGGAAGAGCTGTCGTAATACACATCATACAGCTCATTACATATAGCGGAGGAGCTGTCGTAATACACATCATACAGCTCATTACATATACCGGAGGAGCTGTCGTAATACACATCATACAGCTCATTACATATAGCGGAGGAGCTGTCATAATACACATCATACAGCACATTACATTTAGCGAAGGCGCTCTAGTAATACACATCATACAGCTCATTACATATAGCGAAGGAGCTGTCATAATACACATCATACAGCACATTACATATAGTGGAGGAGCTGTCGTAATACACATCATACAGCACATTACATATAGCGAAGGAGCTGTCATAATACACATCATACAGCACATTACATATAGCGGAGGAGCTGTCATAATACACATCATACAGCACATTACATATAGCGGAGGAGCTGTCGTAATACACATCATACAGCTCATTACATGTAGCGGAAGAGCTGTCGTAATACACATCATACAGCTCATTACATATAGCGGAGGAGCTGTCGTAATACACATCATACAGCTCATTACATATAGCGGAGGAGCTGTCGTAATACACATCATACAGCTCATTACATATAGCGGAGGAGCTGTCGTAATACACATCATACAGCTCATTACATATAGCGGAGGAGCTGTCGTAATACTCATCATACAGCACATTACATATAGCGGAGGAGCTGTCATAATACACATCATACAGCACATTACATATAGCGAAGGCGCTCTAGTAATACACATCATACAGCACATTACATATAGTGGAGGAGCTGTCATAATACACATCATACAACACATTACATATAGCGAAGGAGCTCTAGTAATACACATCATACAGCACATTACATATAGCGGAGGAGCTGTCATAATACACATCATACAGCACATTACATATAGTGGAGGAGCTGTCATAATACACATCATACAGCTCATTACATATAGCGGAGGAGCTGTCGTAATACACATCATACAGCTCATTACATATAGCGGAGGAGCTGTCGTAATACACATCATACAGCTCATTACATATAGCGGAGGAGCTGTCGTAATACACATCATACAGCTCATTACATATAGCGGAGGAGCTGTCGTAATACACATCATACAGCACATTACATATAGCGGAGGAGCTGTCGTAATACACATCATACAGCACATTACATATAGCGGAGGAGCTGTCGTAATACACATCATACAGCACATTACATATAGCGGAGGAGCTGTCATAATACACATCATACAGCACATTACATATAGTGGAGGAGCTGTCATAATACACATCATACAGCTCATTACATATAGCGAAGGCGCTCTAGTAATACACATCATACAGCACATTACATATAGCGGAGGAGCTGTCATAAAACACATCATACAGCACATTACATATAGCGGAGGAGCTGTCATAATACACATCATACAGCACATTACATTTAGCGAAGGCGCTCTAGTAATACACATCATACAGCTCATTACATATAGCGAAGGAGCTGTCATAATACACATCATACAGCACATTACATATAGTGGAGGAGCTGTCGTAATACACATCATACAGCACATTACATATAGCGAAGGAGCTGTCATAATACACATCATACAGCACATTACATATAGCGGAGGAGCTGTCATAATACACCTCATACAGCACATTACATATAGCGGAGGAGCTGTCATAATACACATCATACAGCACATTACATATAGCGGAGGAGCTGTCGTAATACACATCATACAGCTCATTACATATAGCGGAGGAGCTGTCGTAATACACATCATACAGGTCATTACATATAGCGGAGGAGCTGTCGTAATACACATCATACAGCTCATTACATATAGCGGAGGAGCTGTCGTAATACACATCATACAGCTCATTACATATAGCGGAGGAGCTGTCATAATACACATCATACAGCACATTACATATAGCGGAGGAGCTGTCGTAATACACATCATACAGCACATTACATATAGCGGAGGAGCTGTCATAATACACATCATACAGCACATTACATATAGCGGAGGAGCTGTCGTAATACACATCATACAGCACATTACATATAGTGGAGGAGCTGTCATAATACACATCATACAGCACATTACATATAGTGGAGGAGCTGTCATAATACACATCATACAGCACATTACATATAGTGGAGGAGCTGTCATAATACACATCATACAGCACATTACATATAGTGGAGGAGCTGTCGTAATACACATCATACAGCACATTACATATAGCGGAGGAGCTGTCATAATACACATCATACAGCACATTACATATAGTGGAGGAGCTGTCGTAATACACATCATACAGCACATTACATATAGCGGAGGAGCTGTCATAATACACATCATACAGCACATTACATATAGCGGAGGAGCTGTCGTAATACACATCATACAGCACATTACATATAGCGGAGGAGCTGTCATAATACACATCATACAGCACATTACATATAGCGGAGGAGCTGTCATAATACACATCATACAGCACATTACATATAGCGGAGGAGCAGTCATAATACACATCATACAGCACATTACATATAGCGGAGGAGCTGTCATAATACACATCATACAGCACATTACATATAGCGGAGGAGCTGTCATAATACACATCATACAGCACATTACATATAGCGGAGGAGCAGTCATAATACACATCATACAGCTCATTACATATAGCGGAGGAGCTGTCGTAATACACATCATACAGCTCATTACATATAGCGGAGGAGCTGTCGTAATACACATCATACAGCTCATTACATATAGCGGAGGAGCTGTCGTAACACACATCATACAGCACATTACATATAGCGGAGGAGCTGTCGTAATACACATCACACAGCCAGGGGCGGACACAGACTGTAGTGGGCCCCTGTGCAAGAAATTTTTGGGGCCCCCCCCCTGCCCTTCATAAGGCAACAAAGTTATGTAAACATAACCCCCCCATGTGCAGCCCTCATCCCCCCCATATGCAGCTCTCATCCCATGTGCAGCTCACCCCCCCGTGCATCTCTCATCCCCCCCGTGCATCTCTCATCCCCCCCTGCATCTCTCATCCCCCCGTGCATCTCTCATCCCCCCCGTGCATCTCTCATCCCCCCCGTGCATCTCTCATCCCCCCCGTGCATCTCTCATCCCCCCCGTGCATCTCTCGTCCCCCCCATGTGCATCTCTCATCCCTCCCATGTGCATCTCTCATCCCTCCCATGTGCATCTCTCACCCCCCCCCGCATCTCTTGCCCCCCCGTGCATCTCTCATCCCCCCGTGCATCTCTCATCCCCCCGTGCATCTCTCATCCCCCCCGTGCATCTCTCATCCCCCCGTGCATCTCTCATCCCCCCCCGTGCATCTCTCATCCCTCCCATGTGCATCTCTCACCCCCCCGTGCATCTCTCACCCCCCCCGTGCATCTCTCATCCCCCCCGTGCATCTCTCATCCCCCCCATGTGCATCTCTCATCCCTCCCATGTGCATCTCACATCCCTCCCATGTGCATCTCTCACCCCCCCGTGCATCTCTCATCCCCCCCGTGCATCTCTCATCCCCCCATGTGCATCTCTCATCACCCCCATGTGCATCTCTCACCCCCCCATGTGCATCTCTCATCCCCCCCATGTGCATCTCTCACCCCCCCCCATGTGCATCTCTGATTCCCCCCACTCCTGATTAATTAATTGTATTTAAAAAAAATAAAACTTGTTATACTTACCCCCATGCGATCCCTGCAGAATCCTGGCGCTCGTCCACGTCGCTGCCACCAGGTTCTCCTGACGTTCGGCCATGTGACGGCGCCACATACATAGCCATCAGCTTTTGTTTTGGCCAAAAGATTTTTAAAGGCGCCACCACGATAAGGTAGACTCTTCTGGCCGGGCCCTACTCTAAGCTATTAAAATTTTCTTAAAATATCCAATACTCTTTTTAGATATATTTTTATTTAGTTTTCTTTAAGGGAATGTGTCATATACATTTTTTTTTAAATGACCAATAATACCACATACAGGGAATACCGCCACACCATGACCAGACCACATATTACCACAACATAGTGGCCGAATAATACCACACAGAAGGGAGAAAAACTGCCACACCATGACCAGACCACATATTACCACCACATTACTAATATTACCACCACATTACTAATATTACCATAAGTGTCATTATACACGGGAGCTCTATACATGGTATGTATAATGTAAGTGTCCAGGTAATCTAGTGATCACCAGTGACATTATACACAGGAGCTCTGTATATAGTGTCAGTGTACAGGTAATACAGTGATCACCAGTGACATTATACACAGGAGCTCTGTATATAGTGTACAGGTAATACAGTGATCACCAGTGACATTATACACAGGAGCCCGGTACATAGTATATAGTGTAAGTGTACATGTAATACACTGACTCACTGGTGACGTCTCTAGGTGAAGTCCTTCAGCTACGCTTTTCTCCTTCATTCAGCACAGACCGCCATCACGTCTTCCAGCCAGGACTTGTCTCTGCATAAAATAACACAGTTATCTAGAGCACATTCCCCAACTTCTACATTACGCAGCTGAATACAGACGTGCATCCACCATCAATATATGGTTAGTTATTATGCCACCTACCATTCCAAATATAAATTGTAATCCACCACGGTGCCCCCATTAACTGTAAATAGGCACTTAATATATAATTTAATTAGAACCTCTACTCTTTCCGCCAATTTGTTACCAGTTACACTCCTGCATCCGCAACGCCCCCTACTCTATGCTTCCTGCTCCCCGCATTCATTATTTACATGCACCCCCTGCCCCAATTCATTATATCATGTCCGTGCTCTCCCCACTCCATCATCATTTACTCTCCCCCACCCCACATTCATTATGTGCAGCTCATTATCCCCCTACTCCCAATTCCCCCATGTGCAGCTCATTTTCTCCCAATTCCCCCATGTGCAGCTCTCATCCCCCCCATGTGCAGCTTTCAAACCCCCCCATGTGCAGCTCTCAAACCCCCCCATGTGCAGCTCTCAAACCCCCCCATGTGCACATCTCTCACCACCCCCCCATGTGCACATCTCTCACCCCCCCATGTGCACATCTCTCATCCCCCTCCCCCACATGTGCCCCTCTCTCATCCCCCCCATGTGCATCTCTCACCACCTACCCATGTGCACCTCTCTCACCCCCCCATGTGCACCTCTCTCATCCCCCTCCCCCACATGTGCACCTCTCTCATCCCCCTCCCCCACATGTGCACTTCTCTCATCCCCCTCCCCATGTGCACCTCTCTCATCCCCCCCACATGTGCATCTCTCATCTCCCCCCCCACATGTGCATCTCTTATCTCCCCCCCACATGTGCATCTCTTATCTCCCCCCCCCACATGTGCATCTCTCATCTCCCCCCCCCACATGTGCATCTCTCATCCCCCCCCCACATGTGCATCTCCCATTCCCCCCCCCACATGTGCATCTCCCATTCCCCCCCCCCACATGTGCATCTCCCATTCCCCCCCCCCCACATGTGCATCTCCCATTCCCCCCCCCCCATGTGCATCTCCCATTCCCCCCCCCCATGTGCATCTCCCATTCCCCCCACTCCTAGTTAATTGTATTTAAAAAAAAATAAAACACGTTATACTTACCCCCATGCGATCCCTGCAGAATCCTGGCGCTCGTCCAAATCGCTGACACCAGGTTCTCCTGACTTCCGGCCATGTGACGGCGCCGTCACATGACCGGAAGTCAGGGGAATCATGAAGGCGCTGCCACGGCAGCGCAGCGCAGCGCTGAGATGTCCCGGACCCGGCGCTTAGCATGGGGCCGGAGGCCCCATCAGGCGAGAGATGCACAAGAGGGGGGCCCCCAACGGGGCTCCGAGGGGGCCCCTACCGGCCGGGCCCCATACTGGAGTCAGAGCAGTCATGCCCTGATGGCGGCCGTGCTGGAGGCTGGAGGGGCCCCCTCTCCCTCGGGGCCCCCGTTCAATGAACCGGCTGCACGGGCGGTAGTTCCGCCCCTGCATACAGCACATTACATATAGCGGAGGAGCTGTCGTAATACACATCATACAGCACATTACATATAGCGGAGGAGCTGTCATAATACACATCATACAGCACATTACATATAGTGGAGGAGCTGTCATAATACACATCATACAGCTCATTACATATAGCGAAGGCGCTCTAGTAATACACATCATACAGCACATTACATATAGCGGAGGAGCTGTCATAAAACACATCATACAGCACATTACATATAGCGGAGGAGCTGTCATAATACACATCATACAGCACATTACATTTAGCGAAGGCGCTCTAGTAATACACATCATACAGCTCATTACATATAGCGAAGGAGCTGTCATAATATACATCATACAGCACATTACATATAGTGGAGGAGCTGTCGTAATACACATCATACAGCACATTACATATAGCGGAGGAGCTGTCGTAATACACATCATACAGCTCATTACATATAGCGGAGGAGCTGTCATAATACACATCATACAGCACATTACATATAGCGGAGGAGCTGTCTTAATACACATCATACAGCTCATTACATATAGCGGAAGACCTGTCGTAATACACATCATACAGCTCATTACATATAGCGGAGGAGCTGTCGTAATACACATCATACAGCTCATTACATATACCGGAGGAGCTGTCGTAATACACATCATACAGCTCATTACATATAGCGGAGGAGCTGTCATAATACACATCATACAGCACATTACATTTAGCGAAGGCGCTCTAGTAATACACATCATACAGCTCATTACATATAGCGTAGGAGCTGTCATAATACACATCATACAGCACATTACATATAGCGAAGGAGCTGTCATAATACACATCATACAGCACATTACATATAGCGGAGGAGCTGTCATAATACACATCATACAGCACATTACATATAGCGGAGGAGCTGTCATAATACACATCATACAGCACATTACATATAGCGGAGGAGCTGTCGTAATACACATCATACAGCTCATTACATATAGCGGAAGAGCTGTCGTAATACACATCATA
Source organism: Phyllobates terribilis (assembly GCF_046119375.1). NCBI lineage: Eukaryota > Metazoa > Chordata > Amphibia > Anura > Dendrobatidae > Phyllobates > Phyllobates terribilis. The sequence goes on along the minus strand of NW_027362765.1, from coordinate 454,521,958 downwards.
CAGCTCATTACATATAGCGGAGGAGCTGTCGTAATACACATCATACAGCACATTACATATAGCGAAGGAGCTGTCATAATACACATCATACAGCACATTACATATAGCGGAGGAGCTGTCATAATACACATCATACAGCACATTACATATAGCGGAGGAGCTGTCGTAATACACATCATACAGCTCATTACATATAGCGGAAGAGCTGTCGTAATACACATCATACAGCACATTACATATAGCGGAGGAGCTGTCGTAATACACATCATACAGCTCATTACATATAGCGGAAGAGCTGTCGTAATACACATCATACAGCACATTACATATAGCGGAGGAGCTGTCGTAATACACATCATACAGCTCATTACATATAGCGGAGGAGCTGTCGTAATACACATCATACAGCTCATTACATATAGCGGAGGAGCTGTCGTAATACACATCATACAGCTCATTACATATAGCGGAGGAGCTGTCGTAATACTCATCATACAGCACATTACATATAGCGGAGGAGCTGTCGTAATACACATCATACAGCACATTACATATAGCGGAGGAGCTGTCATAATACACATCATACAGCACATTACATATAGCGAAGGCGCTCTAGTAATACACATCATACAGCACATTACATATAGTGGAGGAGCTGTCATAATACACATCATACAACACATTACATATAGCGAAGGAGCTCTAGTAATACACATCATACAGCACATTACATATAGCGGAGGAGCTGTCATAATACACATCATACAGCACATTACATATAGTGGAGGAGCTGTCATAATACACATCATACAGCTCATTACATATAGCGGAGGAGCTGTCGTAATACACATCATACAGCTCATTACATATAGCGGAGGAGCTGTCGTAATACACATCATACAGCTCATTACATATAGCGGAGGAGCTGTCGTAATACACATCATACAGCTCATTACATATAGCGGAGGAGCTGTCGTAATACACATCATACAGCACATTACATATAGCGGAGGAGCTGTCGTAATACACATCATACAGCACATTACATATAGCGGAGGAGCTGTCGTAATACACATCATACAGCACATTACATATAGCGGAGGAGCTGTCATAATACACATCATACAGCACATTACATATAGTGGAGGAGCTGTCATAATACACATCATACAGCTCATTACATATAGCGAAGGCGCTCTAGTAATACACATCATACAGCACATTACATATAGCGGAGGAGCTGTCATAATACACATCATAGAGCACATTACATTTAGCGAAGGCGCTCTAGTAATACACATCATACAGCTCATTACATATAGCGAAGGAGCTGTCATAATACACATCATACAGCACATTACATATAGTGGAGGAGCTGTCATAATACACATCATACAGCTCATTACATATAGCGGAGGAGCTGTCATAATACACATCATACAGCACATTACATATAGCGGAGGAGCTGTCATAATTAACATCATACAGCACATTACATATAGCGGAGGAGCTGTCGTAATACACATCATACAGCTCATTACATATAGCGGAGGAGCTGTCGTAATACACATCATACAGGTCATTACATATAGCGGAGGAGCTGTCGTAATACACATCATACAGCTCATTACATATAGCGGAGGAGCTGTCGTAATACACATCATACAGCTCATTACATATAGCGGAGGAGCTGTCGTAATACACATCATACAGCTCATTACACATAGCGGAGGAGCTGTCGTAATACTCATCATACAGCACATTACATATAGCGGAGGAGCTGTCGTAATACACATCATACAGCACATTACATATAGCGGAGGAGCTGTCATAATACACATCATACAGCACATTACATATAGCGAAGGCGCTCTAGTAATACACATCATACAGCACATTACATATAGTGGAGGAGCTGTCATAATACACATCATACAACACATTACATATAGCGAAGGAGCTCTAGTAATACACATCATACAGCACATTACATATAGCGGAGGAGCTGTCATAATACACATCATACAGCACATTACATATAGTGGAGGAGCTGTCATAATACACATCATACAGCTCATTACATATAGCGGAGGAGCTGTCATAATACACATCATACAGCACATTACGTATAGCGGAGGAGCTGTCGTAATACACATCATACAGCACATTACATATAGTGGAGGAGCTGTCATAATACACATCATACAGCACATTACATATAGTCGAGGAGCTGTCATAATACACATCATACTGCACATTACATATAGTGGAGGAGCTGTCATAATACACATCATACAGCACATTACATATAGTCGAGGAGCTGTCATAATACACATCATACTGCACATTACATATAGCGGAGGAGCTGTCATAATACACATCATACAGCACATTACATATAGCGGAGGAGCTGTCGTAATACACATCATACAGCTCATTACATATAGCGGAGGAGCTGTCGTAATACACATCATACAGCACATTACATATAGCGGAGGAGCTGTCGTAATACACATCATACAGCACATTACATATAGTGGAGGAGCTGTCATAATACACATCATACAGCACATTACATATAGCGGAGGAGCTGTCGTAATACACATCATACAGCTCATTACATATAGCGGAAGAGCTGTCGTAATACACATCATACAGCACATTACATATAGTGGAGGAGCTGTCATAATACACATCATAGAGCACATTACATATAGTCGAGGAGCTGTCATAATACACATCATACAGCACATTACATATAGTGGAGGAGCTGTCATAATACACATCATACAGAACATTACATATAGTGGAGGAGCTGTCATAATACACATCATACAGCTCATTACATATAGCGAAGGAGCTGTCATAATACACATCATACAGCACATTACATATAGTCGAGGAGCTGTCATAATACACATCATACTGCACATTAGATATAGAGTAGGAGCTGTCGTAATACACATCATACAGCACATTACATATAGTGGAGGAGCTGTCGTAATACACATCATACAGCACATTACATATAGTGGAGAAGCTGTCGTAATACACATCATACAGCACATTACATATAGCGGAGAAGCTATCGTAATACACATCATACAGCACATTACATATAGCGTAGGAGCTATCGTAGTACACATCATACAGCACATTACATATAGCGTAGGAGCTATCGTAGTACACATCATACAGCACATTACATATAGAGGAGGAGCTATCGTAGTACACATCATACAGCACATTACATATAGCGTAGGAGCTATCGTAGTACACATCATACAGCACATTACATATAGCGTAGGAGCTGTCGTAATACACATCATACAGCACATTACATATAGCGCAGGAGCTGTCGTAATACATCATACAGCACATTACATATAGCGTAGGAGCCGTCGTAATACACATCATACAGCACATTACATATAGCGGAGGAGCTGTCGTAATACACATCATACAGCTCATTACATATAGTGGAGGAGCTGTCGTAATACACATCATACAGCACATTACATATAGTGGAGAAGCTGTCGTAATACACATCATACAGCACATTACATATAGCGTAGGAGCTGTCGTAATACACATCATACAGCTCATTACATATAGCGGAGGAGCTGTCGTAATACACATCATACAGCACATTACATATAGTGGAGAAGCTGTCGTAATACACATCATACAGCACATTACATATAGCGGAGAAGCTGTTGTAATACACATCATACAGCACATTACATACAGCGGAGAAGCTGTCGTAATACACATCATACAGCTCATTACATGTAGTCCAGATAGACCTCTGCTTGCAAAAGAGATCGAGATCAAGAGAAATCTCATCTAAGCTGTGTGCACACAGAATTTTTCAAGGAGTTTTTGGAGCAAAAATTGAGTGGAAACTCTCAAAATCCTCCTCAAAAACTTGAGGTTTCTGCTTTGAAAACTCAGCAAAAAGACTGCACTTACCTCAAATTTTTCTTCAAATTGCAAAACTCCTCAAAAGCTTGGAGTTTTTGCTGAGTTTCTAATCTGAGAACTCCACAAAAGGAATCTGTGTGCACATAGCTTGAAAGCATTTTCCCTCAATAGCTATTTATCAACTATATTGAGGACAGGTTTCATTGTTTGGGCCCCATCATAGACCACAAGTACATATAGACAACTTTTAATATATTATTAATAGTACACTACATACAGCTTACCCTTTACAGTGGCATGTAAAAGTTTGGGAACCCCTGGACAAAATTACTGTTATTGTGAACAGTTAAGCAAGTTGAGCATGAAATAATCTCTAAAGGGCCTAAAGTAGAAGATGACACATTTCTTTTATATTTTAAGGAAAAAATATATGTATATTTTTTCATCTTTTACATTTTAAAAATTACAAAAAGGAAAATGGCCCGATGTAAAAGTTTGGGCACCCTTGGAGATTTGTGTGCTTTGACCAAAGTTTCAGACCTTAATTAGCCTGTTAGGGTTATGGCGTGTTCACCATTATCGTTAGGAAAGGCCAAGTGATGCAAATTTCCCAGCTTTATAAAAACCCAGCCTCCTCTAACCTTGTGCCAAAAAACAGCAGCCATGGGTTCTTCTAAGCAGCTGCCTAACACTCTGAAAATGAAAATGGTGGAGGCCCACAAAGTAGGAGAAGGCTATGAGACGATAGCAAAGCGTTTTCAAGTTGCCTTTTCCTCAGTTCGAAATGTAATTAAGAAACGGCAGTTAACAGGAACAGTGGAGGACAAGATAAGGTCTGGAAGACCAAGCAAAATTTCAGTGAGAGCTGCTCGTAGGATTGCTAGAGAGGCAAATCACAAACCCCACTTGACTGCAAAAGACCTTCAGAAAGATTTAACAGATTCTGGAGTTGTAGTACATTGTTCTACTGTTTAGAGACCTGCACAAATATGACCTTCATGGAAGAGTCATCAGAAGAAAACCTCTCCTGTGTCCTCACCATAAAATTCAGAGTCAGAAGTATGCAAAAGAACATCTAAACAAACCTGATGCATTTTGGGAAACAAATCCTGTGGACCAATGAGGTTAAAATAGAACTCTTTGGCCACAATGATCAAAGGTCTGTGTGGCGAAAAAATGGCAGAGAATTTCAAGAAAAGCTTTAAGGTTGTGTTGCAGCCAATGGCACGGGAAATATTTCACGGGTAGAGGGAAGAATGGATTCAATGACATTTCAATAAATTCTTGATGCAAACATAACACTATCTGTAAAAAAGCTGAAGTTGAAAAGGGTATGGATTCTACAAATGGATAATGATCCTAAACACACGTCAAAATCCACAATAGACTACTTCAAAAGGCTCAAGCTAAATGTTTTACAATGGCCCTCACAGTCCCCTGATCTGAACATCTGTGGCTAGACCTCAAAATATCAGTGTATGGAAGATGACCCAGGAATTTCACAGAACTGGAAGAATTCTCCAAGGAAGAATGGATGAAAATCCCCCAAACAAGAATTGAAATCTTCTTCTTTTCTTTTCTGAAAGACTCTTGTCTGGCTACAAAAAGCGTTTACAAGCTATGATACTTTAAAAGAGTAAACTTTTGCATTGGCCCCTTTTCTGTTTTGTAATTTTGAAAATGTAAAAGATGAAAATATATAGGTTTTGTTTTGCGTAAAATATAAAGGAAATGTATCATCTTTAACTTTAGCCCTTTTAGAGATCATTTCATCTTCAACTTGCTTAAATGTTCCCAATAACAGTAATTTTGACCAGGGGTGCCAAAACTTTTACATGCCACTGTATATACAAAGCCTAAGATAAAAACAAAATGAGCAAATATCCTATAGTAAGTAAATAGTAATAGTACATGTAAATAACATAGGGTACTTAACACTATTTTGATCAAAAAAGTGTAAAAGCCATCCAACCGCGACAAGGAGTACCCAATTGGGACGGTCCTATCTCTAGTATTAAAACCTCACCTTGTATCAGCCGACTTCAGCATAGATGGGGGTACAGCAGGACTCAGGCCTGACTGTTCAAACATCTGTCCATTTGGAGCTATACAGATGAAATACCTAGCTCAAAAGGGGAAGAAGCAACCCTGTATTTACAAGGAACTACAGCAAAACCAAAGAAATGGTCCTGGAGCATAAGTTGGTATAAATGTAATGTGCAAGAGCACGTTCACACTGTGGCCATTTCACAGAAAAAAAACAAGAGAAAAACAAAAAGAGCAAATAGTAAATAAAGTAAAAAATAAATGTAAATAACATAGGATACTTAGTTAACAATATTTTGATCAAAAAAGCGTAAAAGCCATCCCTTCGCAACAAGCTCAGAGTGGTCAGAAGGCTCCCTTGAAGCAGAAGGCTAAAAGTTTATGAAAATAACTTTAAGAGCTTGATGACCAGGATTTTAATAGGATTTAACAGGAACCTATGCAGTGAGTTTTTACTCCTTTAGGCTATGTACCCACGATGCAGAAATGCTCTGGCTTTTTCCTGAGCGTTTCTGCATCTCCCTGGCAGAAAAAAACGCATGTGGATTGTACATGCGTTTTTCCTGCCAGGGATATGCGGAAATGAAGCGTTCTTCACTTGCATTTCCGCATGCGGGTGTCAAGCGCTTTACAAGTGATTTTAGCATCACTTGGAAAGTGCTTGACAACTTGGTCACACTATATAAATCCATGCAAACGGCATGGATTTATATAGTGTGACCCGAGAGAATGGTTAAAAGTAAAAAATAAACCTATACTTACCTTCTGATGGCCCCCAAGTCTTGCTGCGCTCGTTCCTGGCTGCCAAAAGATCGCTGTACGCTGTACTGAAAGACCTGCCGTCACATGACTGTGACGTCAGCTCAGGTCCTTCAGTCCTGCACGATCTGTCGGCAAGCACAGGGAAGGAGTCCGGGGGCCGTCGGAAGGTGAATATAATCTTTATTTTTTATTTTATTCTTTTTTTTACAGCTTTTAATGGTACCTGGGTGTGGAGGAGAGTCTCCTGTCCTCCACACCAGGGTACCATCCACACATTAGAACGTGCCAATTACGCAAGTACAGATGCAGTCTTGCAGAATTGGCGCGTTCTAATGCAAGTCTATGGCGGCGAAAACGCAGCGCTTCTGCAAAATTAATGGACATGCTGCGGATTTTTGAGCGCAGCATAAACGCTGCGGAAAAATACGCAGCATGGGCATTGAAAGTGCGGAATTGCATTGGAGACCATGGGGGAAGGTTTACCAAGCGCTTACGGCACTAAAACCCGCTCTGACAAAATGCTAGCGCCAGGGCAGGCCAGGACCTCCAAGGCGTAGAGAGCCAGTTCATGCCATGTGTCCAGCTTGGATACCCAATAATTATAAGGCACAGAGGAATCATTTTCCGAAACTTTTCTCTCCTTGGGAGAGTACCCTGCACCTCAGGGCCTGTGCGATGGGAGGGTCTGAGAAAACTGTCCCAGAACTTTGACAGTGTTCCCCTGCCTCTGCTGGATTGAAGTTGTGTTTCTCTCGCCTGTACTCCTTGGTTGTCCAACGAACTGTGACCTCTGCCGCCAGCATTTTCATATGGGAATTTTTTTAATAATTCCGCAACAAGGGCATTCTGGTACTGCCTCATTTTATTAGGTCTGTCCGACACATGCAGGGCGGGAGGCATCTTCGCATACGCCATAGACAGGGGATTGGCTTGCACGCACAACAGCGGAAGAAGCAGTGGTATCACCCACAGACACTGTTTCTGGACCCTGGTGTTCGGCTCACTTAGTAGGGTGCTTTGCTGTCATGTGCCTGATCATGCTGGTGGTGGTTAGGCTGCTAGTTTTGCTACCCCTGTTGATGCATGGCCTGGCAGGTGATGCTAATGGCCTTTTTGGGTTATCTGCAGAGTCTTTAAAAAACAACCAGACTTGGGAAGACCTAACCAGGGCCGGCGTCAGCACCCGGCGCACCCGGGCAAGTGCCGGGGCCCTGAGCAGGCGGGGGTGCCCACTCACCGTCGGGCACCCCGACGCGCTACGGGACCCGTCAGCGGAGGAGAGCGGTGCCAGCGCCCGCTCCCCCCCACTTGCTCAGGGCCCCGGCACCTGGCACAATACTTACCTCTCCCCGTGCCTCCGCAGCAGCTCCTGTCTCTTCCGCGGCTGCTGCATAATGAAGTCTTAGGTCAGAGGGCGCGGTGACGTCTTTCCACCACGCTCTCTCCTGAATTGTCACAGCGCAGAGCGGGAAGACGCGTGAGGAGTCCGGAGCAGCGGCAGCAGGTGAGAAGTGAGGTGAATTTTTTTTTGTATGTGAGCATGGAACATTATATGGGGGGGTGACATCCTGCATGGGGCATTATAAGGGAGTGGGGGGGTGTGACATCCTGCATGGGGTATTATAAGTGAGGGTGTGTGTGTGTGACATTCTGCTTGGGGCATTATAAGGTAGGAGGGGTGTGACATCCTGCATGGGGCATTATAAGGGAGGGAATGTGTGTGACATCCTGCATGGGGCATTATAAGGGAGGGGGGGATGTGACATCCTGTATGGGGCATTATAAGGGAGGGGGTGTGTGTGTGACATCCTGCATCGGGCATTATAAGGGAGGGGGTGTGTGTGACATCCTGCATGGGGCATTATAAGGGGGGGGTGACATCCTGCATGGGACATTATAAGGGAGGGGGGGTGACATCCTGCATGGGGCATTATAAGGGAGGGGGGTGTGACATCCTGCATGGGGCATTTTAAGGGGGGGTGACATCCTGCATGGAGCATTATAAGGGGGGGTGACATCCTGCATGGGGCATTATAAGGGGGGGTGACATCCTGCATGGGGCATTATAAGGGAGGGGGGGTGTGACATCCTGCATTGGGCATTATATGGGGGGAACAGCCTGCATGGGGCATTATATGGGGGAAACAGCCTGCGTGGGGCATTATGTGGGGGGAACAGTCTGTGTGGGGCATTATGTGGGGGGAACAGCCTGCGTGGGGCATTATGTGGGGGGAACAGCCTGCATGAGGCATTATGTGGGGGGAACAGTCTGCTTGGAGCATTATGTGGGGGCAAAGCCTGCATGGAGCGTTATATGAGGGCCAGTATCCTGTATGGAGCATTATATGGGGGCCAGTATCCTGTATGGAGTGTTATATGGGGGCCAGTATATTGTGTGGTGCGATTCGCCAGTTTCTGAGCTATTGTAGATAGATATCGCTCATGTAATGTAAGAAGTGAAATCTTTGCATTGTACTGCATATATATTCTTCTCTGCGGTATCTGTGCATCATGAATCGTGGAATGTGTTAAAGGGGCCCACTGAGATTGTTTCGCCCAGGGCCCACAAAAACCTGGAGCCGGCCCTGGACCTAACAGTTGTACTGGCAACTTCCATTGTGTTGGTTTTATGGGGAATGCTTTCCAGCCTTTTGTCTGCGGCCACCACACTACTTCTTCCTGCCTATTGTGGTGCTACACCTCCCTCCCCCTGTGTGCTGCTGTCCTCGCTCTGCATGTCCCCCTGCCAGGTTGGATCAGTTACTATATCATCCACCACTTTATCTTCCACTTCAGCTCCCTGGTCCTCCCCCTGACTTTCTGGCAATTGTGTCTCATCATCATCATCATCCACCTCTTGCGACAGTAATTGCACTTTCCACCTTTGCCTTTGTGTGACCGTGGCTGCTCAAATATTTGGGCATCGCTACACGTGTTCTCCTCTTGACTCGCTTGAAGCTGGCCGGGTGAGAGGCCCGAATATACAAATGGAAAAGTGAACAGCTCCTCTGAGTGTACAAGTGTGGGATCAATTGTCTCCGGGCACTCGGCATGGTGGGAGGATCAGGGTGAGGAATATGCGATCCAGACTCACGGCTACTGAGACTTGACCATGTGGAAGACAGGGTGGTGGTGGTGGTGGCAAAGTGACTGGAAGCATTATCTGCTATCCAACCAACAACCTTTTGACATTGCTCTGGGTTCAATAATAGTGTAGTGTGGTCCCCTAGCAATTGGGACAGGAAGGTTGGGCGACAAGATATGGGTGTTTGTTGTGGCACAATTTCAGCTTGCCCACGGCCTCGGCATACACCATCACCATCACGTCCACTTCCACGTCCCTTGCCACGCACCTTGCCCATTTTAAATGGAGGACAATATTTTCCACGTTCACTAGAAATGGCTGATTTTGGAATACAGTTATATGTGATACATCTGATAGAGAACCACGGTTTTAAATAGCAGGCCTGTAATTTACTAATATTATTCTTCACAGCGACCTAGTGTGAATAGCTTGACCGACACACTGCAACAAAATGAAAGGCAGAAATGGCTAATTTTGGAACACTGTTATCTGATATGTTTGACAGAGAACTACGGTTTTAAATAGCAGGCCCATAATTTAATAATATTATTCTTCACAGAGACCTAGTATGAATAGCTTGACCGACACACTGCAACGAAATGGAAGGCAGAAATGGCTGATTTTGGAACACTGCTATATGTGATATGTCTGACAGAGAACCACGGTTTTAAATAGCAGGCCTGTAATTTACTAATATTATTCTACACAGAGACCTAGTTTGAATAGCTTGAATGACATACTGCAACAGAATGGAAAAGGAGGCCAATATTTTCCAGGTTCAGTTCAAATTTCTGGATTTTTATTGCTGAAATATGGAACAGATCTGTCTGTATTCTGCAGTGCTAACAAGCAAATGGAGCAGGAAAGCAGGAAAATGGTGTACTCTGAATTGCTTTTTAAGCAAATAACCAGGATTAAGATAGTTAAGAAGATTAACATGCAATGGACCCTCTCTTTTGCTGTATCATGCACTGCAGTCTGTCACATACCCTGCCTGCCTTGGTTTTTAACCAAATAACTATGATTAAGATAAAAAAAAAAATTGCCCTTGCCCCTGATACCTGGGGCTATGTCTACAAATATCTGTAAGAACAGCAGCAGGAACATGCTATGGACCCTCTTGCACTATATGCACTGCAGTCTGCCACACACACTGCCAGCCTGCCTAACTCCTGCTATCACCTTCACCACTGAAAATATGCACCTGGATTAGTCCTCAGAAGGACTGTTAGTTCAGATGGCTATAGATATATGTTGTGGAATACCTATACTAACTCTAAACAAGCAAATCACTCGCTAGCTCAGCAGCAGCTCTCCCTACTCTGCCTGATTCCGGGGTAGACTGTGATGAGCATAGCGGCGCCAGGTCTTATATAGCCCTGATGACGCTGTGCGGCCAGCCAATCACTGTAATGCCCACAACCAACATGGCTACGGCATTACAGTGCGTGGCAAGCAATCCCTGCATGATCATTGGCTCTCTAAACATGCCCGAGCAACCCGGAAATACTTGCCGAGCTTGTCGAGCACCGTGATGCTCGGGCGAGTACCGAACAGTTGCGAGCATGTTCACTCATCACTACTCTTTACTCTTACCGTACTGCCCAGGCTATTGTACCTGTTACCATCTCAACCTGCATTCCTTCTTCTTCTTTTTGGACTTGGATTCAGCATTGCTTTAGCTGCTTTGTCTGGCCCAGAGGATCCATAGAGTTATACTAACTAGGCCTAAAGATTGCGTTGGCTTACCTGTTTGTCATTTGTATTATTTGGCAGCCGCCCATGCACCAATCCTTGATCTATTGCATTGTTCCAAATCAGAACTGTGGTTCCATGCTGCATATGACTTCTGCTCTATAACAACATTGTCATACATTAGCAACACTGTGTTCTCTTGGGTGAAGAGGTTAACTAATTGATCCTTAAGGACTGCTGACTCCTATTACTAATAATCCGCTATTTTTACCCAATGCACTAAATGAAATCCCATTCAACTTTACCAAGTGGTCTCCAATGGAATAGTACTACCCCTCTCCACCATCCTGCAGGATAACATCCCAACAATTTGTTTGGCGTTCAGGTATACATGGCTCCAACATTTCTTTTCCACTTTACCCAGACAGACTGACTTGTCGCAAATGTGTGTCTCATCTTTCCTGCCCATATTCAGCCGTCTGCAAATTATTGCTTGACCCTAGTCTGCAACAGCTTCCTACATTTTGCAGATAATGAGAGAGTAAACCCCACCAAGCGTTTACATCAGAGCATCTCTAATAAAGCTCAGGACACCAGTCATAACAGTTTATCTAGGTGGTATCAGGATCCTGTTACTCTACATAAGTGGTACCCAGAGGTTTAAGGCAGGTGCTGGTGCCACCGCGATGCAGAGAGGACAATATCACATGTTTTTTGGTGTTGTCCAGCCCTTTGTACTTTTTGGGGTTAGGTTCTACAAGTTATTCTTAAAATGACTGGGGTTGCCCTCCCCAGGAATCCAAATGCTGTTCTTTTTATATTCCTTATGGCTTAGTTACAAACAGTCTCTACAATGACATCTTCTGTAGGCTGACAAGACAGTTATCCCGCATCATTGGAAATCAATTGATCCTCCAACCTTGGAGAAGTGGTTATCTGAGGTCTCCCAGATTTGGCAATATGGAAGAGTTAAAGTCTTGGATGTTGGAGAAAAACCATAAACATGGTGTCATGTGGTTCCACTGGGAAGCTATTCTGTCCTCCCTAACTTATCAAAGCTTCACAATCTATTCAATAATTCTCCCACATCTAATGGCATCCTCTGTTTACTATGGATCACTAGTGCTCCTCTTTTTGATGCCCCTGCCCTTCACAGACTCCTCCTCAGCTTTCTCCCTTTCTTCTACTTGTCTTTCCTCTTCTTATCTCCTTTTAAATTTCCCTCTTCTATTGCGTCCCTCACATTTAGAACCCCATATGCTGCATACTTTGAGTTCATTGAATGCATATTGAAATATTCATCTATTTCCCCATCAGTCCTATGTGTAATGATATTGTGTATTCTATCGGCATTGTATTTCTCATGTACTATTGTATTCTGCTGTGTAATGACACCTTTTGTGGTTTGTACTGTATGTATCTATCCCAAGAAAAAACCCTTTACATTTGAACAAAAAAATGCCACAGAGAAGTGAGATTTTATAAGAAATACAGGGCCAAGAATTCTAGCATAAAAAGTTTTGAAAAGTTGCAAACTTTTTGCATGAAAGGCTGCACAAATATTTTGCAACGTTTGTCATTTTCACATCATTTTCTCCCAGCCCTGATTAGAGATGAGCGGTGTTCGACTCGAACTGTTCGCCAATCTCAAATTCGAGCTGTTTTGGGCGGTGTTCGAGCCGTTCGGCGAACACGAACAATTTGAAAAAAATTCGGCTGTTCGAGGTTATGTTCGATAACTGTTCGTGCACCAAAATCATAACTGGATTTTTTCTCAGTAATGCTGAAAATTAATGTTAATACACAGTTTGAGTGTACAGCGGGGTGGGGGGAGGGGCAGGGGATGGATCTCTGCAGGAATAATGAAGATCTCCATTTTTTTTTCTCTTTCCCGCATTTACAGTGGGGAGGTGCAATCTGTCAGCCTATCAACAGCGCACACACGGAGCGAACTGCTTTTTTTCACACAAGCAAGGGCATGTGTCATTGGCAGTGTATGTCACATGTTCTTGCCCTATAAGACCCAGCCATTTTCCCCGTCGCCACCATTTTCTCACTGCTGCAGCTGCGTGTTAGACGGCACCGCTGTTGCTGTGTGCGCTATACTTTGTTAATTTCAAGCCAATTTTCGCACCAATCTACAGATAGCTTGGGAGTAGGGAATAGTTGTGATTGCAGTCCTTTTAAGGACTAGGTTACAGCATTTCCTACGACTTTTATCAGGCAGGTCTGTGCTATTAAATAGATAGGTTGGGAGTAAAGACTAATTGTAATTGCAGTCCTTTTCAGGGCTAGGTTACATCAGTTCCTATCACTTTTTGCCAGGCAGGTCTGTGCCAGTGCTGTGCAAGTTTTTTTCACAGCATTTGGCTAAATCTAGCAAAGCTAATCCTTTTTGGCCTATTGCAGAGTGTGTCAGTGTCAGTGGAGTAGCCTATCTGTGTTGCAAGCTACACCACCTGTGTATAGAATACAATTTTTTTTACTGCACCTAGTGAAGTAAAACCTTTTGGGCATAGCATCATTCTATTAGTCCATCTATACTGACCTCCACCAGGTTGCAAATTCAATATAATTTTTTTTCTGCATCTAGCTCTGAAAAAATATTTTGGCTTGTAGCAGCGTGTGGGACTTGGTCTATTAGTCCATCTATACTAACCTCCACCAGGTTGCAAATTCAATATAATTTTTATCTGCATCTAACCCAGCCAATACTTTTGGGCTAATACCACAGTTTGGCCACTCAGCTCTGCTCGGTTCCCATCCATTGTGTTTTGTGCAAACAACTCCAGAGTTGTGAATTAGTTAACCACCAAAATGAGTGGAAAAAGGCCTGCTGCTGGTGGAAAGGGGAATGGGCGTGTTGGGAAGGGAAAAAAAGGTTGTGTCCATGGGGTAGGTGTTAAAGCAACAGTAACATCTGCAGAAGAAAGACCATCTTCCAGCCAAACTAAGATGTCTACTTCTTTTAGCGGACAATGTGATAAGATCCCTTTCTTACGGCCACGCCAATCACTACAAATTCCAGATGAGGCACAAAAACAGCAGGTGCTTCAACGGATATCAAGTGCTCCTTTAAGTGGGCTCTCCTCCACCTCAACTTCAACATCACAAATACTCCAGTCCTCAGAGGTGTCACCCCAATCGCACTTGTTTCCTCACAGCTCTCAAGTCTCCAGCTGCCCATCTGAGTATGGGGTAGAACAGATGGTTGAGTCTGCAGAGCTGTTTACTCATACTATAGCCTGGGAATCAGAGGTCGGCTCCAGAGCTTCTGTGAATCCAGACGAGGAAATGATCTGCACTGATGCCCAGAATCTTTATGAGTTGGATCCAGGACCAGACGCAGAAGGTTCTGACCATAATGTAGACCCTCGTTCCCAAACTGTAACTCCTGTTGGTGGAGACAATGAGGAAGACGATGATGAGACTCAAATACCTGATTGGAGCGACAACTTTAGTTTTTTGTCAGGGCAGGAAGAGGTTGGCTCTGAGGACGACGGGTGTGATAACACACAGGGTGATGATGACGAGGTTGGAGATCCCACTTACTGTCAACCCACAGTCAGCCAAGAGATGAGGTCACCAGAGGAGGTGGAGGAGGATGCTAGTGACGACGAGGTCAGGTTGCGCCTTCCTGGACAGAGACGTAGTACTGGAAGCACGTCAACAACTGCATCCTCAAACACAACTCTGCCTCTGACCACAAGTCGTGGTGGCTCTTCAGGTTGCATGGGTGCTAAGCCTTGCATAGCCTGGGCATTTTTTCAGATCGATAAAGATGACCCAACTCGTGTTATCTGTAACATTTGTCAGCAAAAGCTAAGCAGAGGCCAAAAAATACATAGTTTGAGTACTTCATGCATGAACCGGCACATGGATATGAAGCATAAGTTGCAGTGGGAAGCTCACTGTGCTACAATGCGGCCTAGCCAGCCGGGCCGACCACCATCTGCCACATCTTGTGCATCCGCGGCCTCTTCATCCTCTGTGACTGGGGGGACAGCAGTCACACCTGTTTTGGGACGCAGACCTGCCACCTCTTTACCCGCAACAGCCAGCGTGATTGGCAGGTCATCATTTTCTTTGGAGGTAGAAACACCAGCTTGTGTTCAGCGCTGTCCGACATCGATAGCACCACCTTTGGATCAAGGCAACCTAACATGTCCGCCTCCATCTTCCTCACAGACCGGCAGTTTGCCGGGGACACCCTTCTCAACCCCGTCTAAGCACAACAGCCAGCCCTCGGTCCCTCAGATGAGGACAAGTAAAAGACCATTTCCTCCTAGCCATAAGAAAGCTAAGAGGTTGAATTTCACCATCTGCAAGCTCTTGACTACAGAAATGCTGCCTTTCCGCCTGGTGGACACAGAGGATTTTCGAGACCTTATGTCCGTCGCAGTGTCCCAGTACCAGATGCCCAGTCGGCACTACTTCTCAAAGAAAGGTGTGCCTGCGCTCTACCAGCATGTCGCACACAACATCACCGCTTCTTTGAGAAACTCTGTGTGTGACAGGGTGCATTTCACCACAGACACTTGGACGAGTAGGCATGGACAGGGGCGTTACATGTCGCTGAATGGGCACTGGGTAACTATGGTGACAGCAGGACAAGGGGCTGCTGTCCAAGTCTTGCCGTCCCCACGAGTTGTGCGTCAATCCTCTTTATCTCAAAGTTCCTCCACTGCTTCTGCCTCCTCAACCTCCTCTCGGTCCTCCACCTGCACCCAAAGCCTGTCTGGTCATGCCACAAGCTTTCTGACTGCGCAGAAGGGATCCTGCACACCTCCTTACTATGCTGGCAGCAGGGCTCAACGTCATCAGGCGGTTTTTACTTTGAAATGTCTGGGAAATGTGAGTCACACAGCTGAGGAGTTGTGGTCAGCCCTGGAGAACCAGTTTCATGAATGGTTGTCTCCACTGGACCTGAAACCAGGGAAGGCCGTGTGCGACAATGCTGAAAACCTGGGTGCAGCCCTTCGCCGGGGCAATGTCACACACGTGCCTTGTATGGCTCACGTGTTGAACCTGGTTGTCCAGCAATTTTTAGCCCACTATCCCAGACTAGATGGCCTTCTGCAGAGGGCACGGTCGCTGTGTGCTCACTTCTGCCGTTCGCATCCCGCAGCTCAGCGACTTACATCTCTACAGAAGTCGTTGGGCCTGCCACTTCAGCGGCTAAAATGTGATGTGCCTACCCGGTGGAATTCAACTCTGCACATGTTGCAGCGACTGTGGCAGCACCGACAAGCCCTGGTGCAATACGTTGTGACGTATAGCCTGGGCCAAAGAGATCCAGAGGTGGGGCAAATCACGCTGGAGGAATGGTCTCAGATCAGGGACCTATGCACCCTTCTGCACAGTTTTGAAATGGCGACGAAGATGTTTAGTGCTGACGATGCCATTATCAGCATGACTATTCTGGTGATTTACATGCTGGAGCACATGCTAAGCAGAATTCGGAGTCAGGTGGTGGCACAAGAGGAGGTGGAGGAAGTAGAGGAGGAGGAGTTGTATGCGGAAGGGCTAACATCTGCAAGGTCCAGACGGTCGGCAGCACCAAGGCGGCAGGCATGTGAGGGTGGGGGAGATGGTTTTACCAGGGCGCATGGTAGCAGCCAAACTAGTGAGGAAGGTCCAGGAGCCCAGGAAGAAGTGGAGGACGAACTGATGGAAGACTCATCAGATGAGGGAGACCTTGATCACATTTCTGTTGTGCGAGGTTGGGGGGAGAGGGCAGAGGAAGGAAGCATGATTGTTACCTCGCCACCAACACAACAGGGACTTGATGCTCCTGGATGCGCAAGACACATGAGTGTCTTCTTGCTGCACTACCTGCAACATGACCCTCGAATTGTGAGAATTAGAAATAATCCTGACTACTGGGTTGCCACACTGTTAGATCCCCGGTACAAAAGTAAATTTGCAGAACTTATTCCTGCCATAGAAAGAGATGCACGCATGCAGGAGTATCAGCAGAGACTGTTGCAGAATCTTACATGTGCTTTTCCCCAAAACACTAGTGGTGCACGTAGTGAATCTCACAGTTCCAACTTGCCAACCGTGGGACCATCAAGTGTTCAGCACTCAAAACGTAACAGAAACACAGTATCTGCTGGTAACATCAATTTTGCAGAATCATTTCACCACTTTTTTAGCCCATCCTTTGCAAGGCCACAGGAGACAAGAAGTCTGACACATAGTCAACACCTAGAGACGGTGGTACAGGAGTATCTCCAAGTAAACATTGAAGCCATGACTGTGTCACTGGACCCTTGCTGTTTTTGGGCTTCCAATCTGGATAAATGGCCGGAGCTCGCCACTTACGCCTTGGAGATCTTGTCATGCCCCGCAGCCAGCGTTCTGTCTGAACGTGTGTTCAGCGCTGCTGGTGGTGTGCTGACAGATAAGCGCACGCGGCTCTCCACTGATAATGTAGACAGACTCATGGATCCGAAACAACTTTTCTACCCCTGTGTCATCCTGAGGAGAGTAAAAGCTTGATGATTTGTTAAAATCACCTCACCAACCGTTTTAAGCTTTCAAATTACTAATCATGTTTATCTGTATCTTGGCTGGAAAATAATTTGGGCCTTGTAGCAGTGTGCAGTACTGATTCTATTAGGCCATCTATACTAAACTGCACCAGATTTAAAATTACTAATCATGTTTATCTGTATCTTGGCTGGAAAATAATTTGGGCCTTGTAGCAGTTTGCAGTACTGATTCTATTAGGCCATCTATACTAAGCTCCACCAGCTTTCAAATTAATAATAATGTTTAGCTGCATCTAGCCCGGAAAATAATTTTGGAGCTCCTAGATGCGCAAGACACATGAGTGCCTTCTTGCTGCACTACCTGCAACATGACCCTCAGATTGTCAGAATTCTAAATAATCCTGACTACTGGGTTGCCACACTCTTAGATCCCCCACACTCTTCGATCAACCTTTTCATTTTAAAAAAATGGTCATTTTTGAAATTATAAGCATTAGCAGGTTATTACAAACTGAAATCAAACAGTTTTCAACTCAAAACTTTATTCTAGGTGATGTTACATTTGCACATAGGACCCCTTGTTCGAAAGGAGCTTCTGAACTCTCTCGTCCATTGAATTTGTCAGGTTTTGGATGGTTTCTGCTTCAATTGTTTTGCATGAGGACAGAATACCCTCCCACAGCTGTTGCTTAGATGTGAACTGCCTCCCGACATCATAGACACTCCTTTTGATAATGCTCCAGAGGTTCTCAATGGGGTTGAGGTCAGGGGAGCATGGGGGTCACACCATAAGTTTGTCCCCTTTTATGCCCATATCAGCCAGAGATGCAGATGTGTTATGTGTAGTGTTGAGCGATACCTTCCGATATCGGGAAATATCGGATCGGATTGGATCGGACCGATACCGAAAAAGTATCGGATATCGCCGATTCCGATACCGGAAACCAATGCAAGTCAATGGGACATAAATATCGGAATTAAAATAAACCCTTTCTTTCCTTGTAGGTTAATTCTACATGAAGGAAAACAACTAAGAATAATGTAGAATGTATTGGGGGAGGTGGGGGAGACAATAAAGGCATAGAGGTTTAGCCCAATCAAATGGAATAGCAGGAATTACTATTTTTTTAAGATGTTCTGAGTTACGGAAATATTAACTATGTTAAGTATTTTTATATTTTGTCAGATATTTATGTTTCACTACTTCCATGCTCTTCACCTTCTTTTTTACTTCTCCCACACTTTCTCCTTCATCATCCTCAGCATCTTTTTCATCCACTTCTTCTTCACCTTCTTCTTCTTCACCTTCTTCGTATTATTCTTTTTTTTACATTCTTCATATTCTACTTCTTCATCTTCTTCATATTCTTCTTCTTCATCATATTCTTATTTGTGACAGACATTCCTGTAGTTGTTATCTATAAAAGGTTGGACATTACACCTTTCGTTCTGCCCGTCACAAAAGATTCACAACAGGATTTGTCCGCGTTCAGTTTGGCCTGCAGCAGCAGGTCTTTTCCAGGGGCACCACGAGGAGGAACGGACTCACCCCCATACACTGCTTAGTCATATTCTGCTTATAATTTAGATATTATCTATTGCTCTGAATTTTAATCTTATGCTTAATGTTCTTCCGCTTTTTGTTCTGCAGTTTCTTGTATTTCTGCTTCTTGGTTTTCTGTCTCTTGTTCTTCTGTATCTTGGTACTTGTCTTCTCTTCTTTGTCCTCTTGGTCAACTTCTTCAGGGTCATCTTCTTGGTCTTCTTCAGGGTGGTCTTCAGGGTGGTCGTCTTCCGGGTCCTCGTCTTCTTCGGGTTGGTCTTCTGGGTCCTCGTCTTCGGGGTCCTCGTCTTCTTCGGGGTGGTCTTCAGGGTCCTCGTTTTCTTCGGGGTGGTCTTC
Source organism: Phyllobates terribilis (assembly GCF_046119375.1). Lineage (NCBI taxonomy): Eukaryota > Metazoa > Chordata > Amphibia > Anura > Dendrobatidae > Phyllobates > Phyllobates terribilis. The sequence goes on along the minus strand of NW_027362765.1, from coordinate 454,502,049 downwards.
TGGGTCCTCGTCTTCAGGGTCCTCGTCTTCAGGGTCCTCGTCAGGGAGATCCAGAGTGATTACCAAGAACCATTTCAAAAAGCTTGAACTTGGAAATGTAGCAGAAAGTACAAGAAGGCTGAGGAACTACCGAGGACCAGCTGACGGTACTGGAACCCGGATGGGTAGCAGAAGGTACAAGAGCCAATGGAACTACCGAGGACCAGCTGATGTTACTGGAACTCGGTTACTAAGCAGGAGGTACCTGTGCCAGAAAGCACTACCAAGGACCAGCAGACGTTGGTGGAACTTGGATACCGAGAAGGAGGCACCTAATCCAAAGGCACTGCCGAGAACCAGCTGACGGTACTGGAACCCGGATGGGTAGCAGAAGGTACCCATGTAAAAAAAAGTTCAAGTCCGCGAGCCGGCCGCAGTTACCAAAACCCACAGTCCTACAGGGGGTGCTTGTCCTATTGGCACTATGGAACCAGCCTTCATTGCCAGATCCCGCAGCCCACATAGGAGTCACCTAAACTGCAGGCACCATAGAGTCGGCTAACCCGACCGCAACACGACAGGACAACGCATTGGAGGCAAAGTGACGTTGACACTACCCGGAAACAGCTGGCGTGCTGGAACCAGGCTGGGCAGGAGGGAGTACCCGTGCCAAAGACACTGCCGAGAACCAGCTGACGGTACTGGAACCCGGATGGGTAGCAGAAGATACAAGAGCAAATGGAACTACCGAGGACCAGCTGACGGTACTGGAACCCGGATGGGTAGCAGAAGGTACAAGAGCCAATGGAACTACCGAGGACCAGCTGATGTTACTGGAACTCGGTTACTAAGCAGGAGGTACCTGTGCCAGAAAGCACTACCAAGGACCAGCAGACGTTGGTGGAACTTGGATACCGAGAAGGAGGCACCTAATCCAAAGGCACTGCCGAGAACCAGCTGACGGTACTGGAACCCGGATGGGTAGTAGAAGGTACAAGAGCAAATGGAACTACCGAGGACCAGCTGATGGTACTGGAACCCGGATGGGTAGCAGAAGGTACAAGAGCCAATGGAACTACTGAGGACCAGCTGATGTTACTGGAACTAGGTTACTAAGCAGGAGGTACCTGTGCCAGAAAGCTCTACCAAGGACCAGCAGACGTTGGTGGAACTTGGATACCGAGAAGGAGGCACCTAATCCAAAGGCACTGCCGAGAACCAGCTGACGGTACTGGAACCCGGATGGGTAGTAGAAGGTACAAGAGCAAATGGAACTACCGAGGACCAGCTGACGGTACTGGAACCCGGATGGGTAGCAGAAGGTACAAGAGCCAATGGAACTACCGAGGACCAGCTGATGTTACTGGAACTCGGTTACTAAGCAGGAGGTACCTGTACCAGAAAGCACTACCAAGGACCAGCAGACGTTGGTGGAACTTGGATACCAAGAAGGAGGCACCTAATCCAAAGGCACTGCCGAGAACCAGCTGACGGTACTGGAACGCGGATGGGTAGCAGAAGGTACCCATGTAAAAAAAAGTTCAAGTCCGCGAGCCGGCCGCAGTTACCAAAACCCACAGTCCTACAGGGGGTGCTTGTCCTATTGGCACTATGGAACCAGCCTTCATTGCCAGATCCCGCAGCCCACATAGGAGTCACCTAAACTGCAGGCACCATAGAGTCGGCTAACCCGACCGCAACACGACAGGACAACGCATTGGAGGCAAAGTGACGTTGACACTACCCGGAAACAGCTGGCGTGCTGGAACCAGGCTGGGCAGGAGGGAGTACCCGTGCCAAAGACACTGCCGAGAACCAGCTGACGGTACTGGAACCCGGATGGGTAGCAGAAGATACAAGAGCAAATGGAACTACCGAGGACCAGCTGACGGTACTGGAACCCGGATGGGTAGCAGAAGGTACAAGAGCCAATGGAACTACCGAGGACCAGCTGATGTTACTGGAACTCGGTTACTAAGCAGGAGGTACCTGTGCCAGAAAGCACTACCAAGGACCAGCAGACGTTGGTGGAACTTGGATACCGAGAAGGAGGCACCTAATCCAAAGGCACTGCCGAGAACCAGCTGACGGTACTGGAACCCGGATGGGTAGTAGAAGGTACAAGAGCAAATGGAACTACCGAGGACCAGCTGATGGTACTGGAACCCGGATGGGTAGCAGAAGGTACAAGAGCCAATGGAACTACTGAGGACCAGCTGATGTTACTGGAACTAGGTTACTAAGCAGGAGGTACCTGTGCCAGAAAGCTCTACCAAGGACCAGCAGACGTTGGTGGAACTTGGATACCGAGAAGGAGGCACCTAATCCAAAGGCACTGCCGAGAACCAGCTGACGGTACTGGAACCCGGATGGGTAGTAGAAGGTACAAGAGCAAATGGAACTACCGAGGACCAGCTGACGGTACTGGAACCCGGATGGGTAGCAGAAGGTACAAGAGCCAATGGAACTACCGAGGACCAGCTGATGTTACTGGAACTCGGTTACTAAGCAGGAGGTACCTGTACCAGAAAGCACTACCAAGGACCAGCAGACGTTGGTGGAACTTGGATACCAAGAAGGAGGCACCTAATCCAAAGGCACTGCCGAGAACCAGCTGACGGTACTGGAACTCGGATGGGTAGCAGAAGGTACCCATGTAAAAAAAAGTTCAAGTCCGCGAGCTGGCCGCAGTTACCAAAACCCACAGTCCTACAGGGGGTGCTTGTCCTATTGGCACTATGGAACCAGCCTTCATTGCCAGATCCCGCAGCCCACATAGGAGTCACCTAAACTGCAGGCACCATAGAGTCGGCTAACCCGACCGCAACACGACAGGACAACGCATTGGAGGCAAAGTGACGTTGACACTACCCGGAAACAGCTGGCGTGCTGGAACCAGGCTGGGCAGGAGGGAGTACCCGTGCCAAAGACACTGCCGAGAACCAGCTGACGGTACTGGAACCCGGATGGGTAGCAGAAGATACAAGAGCAAATGGAACTACCGAGGACCAGCTGACGGTACTGGAACCCGGATGGGTAGCAGAAGGTACAAGAGCCAATGGAACTACCGAGGACCAGCTGATGTTACTGCAACTCGGTTACTAAGCAGGAGGTACCTGTGACAGAAAGCACTACCAAGGACCAGCAGACGTTGGTGGAACTTGGATACCGAGAAGGAGGCACCTAATCCAAAGGCACTGCCGAGAACCAGCTGACGGTACTGGAACCCGGATGGGTAGTAGAAGGTACAAGAGCAAATTGAACTACCGAGGACCAGCTGACGGTACTGGAACCCGGATGGGTAGCAGAAGGTACAAGAGCCAATGGAACTACCGAGGACCAGCTGATGTTACTGGAACTCGGTTACTAAGCAGGAGGTACCTGTGCCAGAAAGCACTACCAATGACCAGCAGACGTTGGTGGAACTTGGATACCGAGAAGGAGGCACCTAATCCAAAGGCACTGCCGAGAACCAGCTGACAGTACTGGAACCCGGATGGGTAGTAGAAGGTACAAGAGCAAATGGAACTACCGAGGACCAGCTGACGGTACTGGAACCCGGATGGGTAGCAGAAGGTACAAGAGCCAATGGAACTACCGAGGACCAGCTGATGTTACTGGAACTCGGTTACTAAGCAGGAGGTACCTGTGCCAGAAAGCACTACCAAGGACCAGCAGACGTTGGTGGAACTTGGATACCGAGAAGGAGGCACCTAATCCAAAGGCACTGCCGAGAACCAGCTGACGGTACTGGAACCCGGATGGGTAGCAGAAGGTACCCATGTAAAAAAAAGTTCAAGTCCGCGAGCCGGCCGCAGTTACCAAAACCCACAGTCCTACAGGGGGTGCTTGTCCTATTGGCACTATGGAACCAGCCTTCATTGCCAGATCCCGCAGCCCACATAGGAGTCACCTAAACTGCAGGCACCATAGAGTCGGCTAACCCGACCGCAACACGACAAGACAACGCATTGGAGGCAAAGTGACGTTGACACTACCCGGAAACAGAGGGCGTGCTGGAACCAGGCTGGGCAGGAGGGAGTACCCGTGCCAAAGACACTGCCGAGAACCAGCTGACGGTACTGGAACCCGGATGGGTAGCAGAAGATACAAGAGCAAATGGAACTACCGAGGACCAGCTGACGGTACTGGAACCCGGATGGGTAGCAGAAGGTACAAGAGCCAATGGAACTACCGAGGACCAGCTGATGTTACTGGAACTTGGTTACTAAGCAGGAGGTACCTGTGCCAGAAAGCACTACCAAGGACCAGCAGACGTTGGTGGAACTTGGATACCGAGAAGGAGGCACCTAATCCAAAGGCACTGCCGAGAACCAGCTGACGGTACTGGAACCCGGATGGGTAGTAGAAGGTACAAGAGCAAATGGAACTACCGAGGACCAGCTGACGGTACTGGAACCCGGATGGGTAGCAGAAGGTACAAGAGCCAATGGAACTACCGAGGATCAGCTGATGTTACTGGAACTCGGTTACTAAGCAGGAGGTACCTGTGCCAGAAAGCACTACCAAGGACCAGCAGACTCTGGTGGAACTTGGATACCGAGAAGGAGGCACCTAATCCAAAGGCACTGCCGAGAACCAGCTGACGGTACTGGAACCCGGATGGGTAGTAGAAGGTACAAGAGCAAATGGAACTACCGAGGACCAGCTGACGGTACTGGAACCCGGATGGGTAGCAGAAGGTACAAGAGCCAATGGAACTACCGAGGACCAGCTGATGTTACTGGAACTCGGTTACTAAGCAGGAGGTACCTGTGCCAGAAAGCACTACCAAGGACCAGCAGACGTTGGTGGAACTTGGATACCGAGAAGGAGGCACCTAATCCAAAGGCACTGCCGAGAACCAGCTGACGGTACTGGAACCCGGATGGGTAGCAGAAGGTACCCATGTAAAAAAAAGTTCAAGTCCGCGAGCCGGCCGCAGTTACCAAAACCCACAGTCCTACAGGGGGTGCTTGTCCTATTGGCATTATGGAACCAGCCTTCATTGCCAGATCCCGCAGCCCACATAGGAGTCACCTAAACTGCAGGCACCATAGAGTCGGCTAACCCGATCGCAACACGACAGGACAACGCATTGGAGGCAAAGTGACGTTGACACTACCCGGAAACAGCTGGCGTGCTGGAACCAGGCTGGGCAGGAGGGAGTACCCGTGCCAAAGACACTGCCGAGAACCAGCTGGCTGTGCTGGAACCCAGGGTAAATAATAAAAACAGAGTGGAGTCAGAGGCCTAATTGGAGCAAGTTTTAAATAAGTAGCACAGTGAATGTGGACAGAGCAGGAGAAATTGCCGTGAACACAGCAGGGGAACAGCTGACGTTACTGAACCCCAATAACACCGCAGCAAGTGTTGACTGTGCAGACGGCACTTCTGAGCGCCAACTGGTGGTGCTGGAGCCCAGGGATAAGAATAAAAACAGAGGAGCCAGAGGTGTAATTGGAGCAACTTTAAAATGTGTAGTACAGTGGATGTGGACAAAGCAGGAGAAATTGCCGTGAACACAGCAGGGGAACAGCTGACGTTACTGAACCCCAATAACACGGCAGCAAGTGTTGACTGTGCAGACGGCACTTCCGAGCGCCAACTGACGGTGTTGTAGCTCAGGGATAATACTGAAAACAGAGGAGCCAGAGGTGTAATTGGAGAAACTTTCAAATCTGTAGTAGTGAGAATGTGGACAGAGCAGGAGAAATTGCCGTCCGCACAGCAAGGGAACAGCTGATGTTACTGAACCCCAATAACACGGCAGCAAGTGTTGACTGTGCAGACGGCACTTCCGAGCGCCAACTGGCGGTGTTGGAGCTCAGGGATAATACTGAAAACAGAGGAGCCAGAGGTGTAATTGGAGAAACTTTCAAATCTGTAGTAGTGAGAATGTGGACAGAGCAGGAGAAATTGCCGTCCGCACAGCAGGGGAACAGCTGACGTTACTGAACCCCAATAACACGGCAGCAAGTGTTGACTGTGCAGACGGCACTTCCGAGCGCCAACTGGCGGTGTTGGAGCTCAGGGATAATACTGAAAACAGAGGAGCCAGAGGTGTAATTGGAGAAACTTTCAAATCTGTAGTAGTGAGAATGTGGACAGAGCAGGAGAAATTGCCGTCCGCACAGCAGGGGAACAGCTGACGTTACTGAACCCCAATAACACGGCAGCAAGTGTTGACTGTGCAGACGGCACTTCCGAGCGCCAACTGGCGGTGTTGGAGCTCAGGGATAATACTGAAAACAGAGGAGCCAGAGGTGTAATTGGAGAAACTTTCAAATCTGTAGTAGTGAGAATGTGGACAGAGCAGGAGAAATTGCCGTCCGCACAGCAGGGGAACAGCTGACGTTACTGAACACCAATAACACGGCAGCAAGTGTTGACTGTGCAGACGGCACTTCCGAGCGCCAACTGGCGGTGTTGGAGCTCAGGGATTACAGTTCAGGTGGTAGAAACATGAACAGAACAGGAGACCTGGATACTGTTGCCAACCAATTATTTATTCTGGAAGAGGACTGGCAAATTCATGAGAGATCCAGGCCTTGTTCATTTTGAGAAAAGTAAGCCGGTCAACGTTATCGGAGGATAGTCGCATGCGACGGTCTGTTAGTACACCACCTGCGGCACTAAAGACGCGTTCCGATAATACACTAGCAGCAGGGCAAGCTAGCACCTCCAATGCATACTGACTAAGCTCTGGCCATGTATCCAGCTTACAGACCCAAAACTTGAAGGGAGAAGAGCCGTCTGGGAGTACACTAAGAGGGCAAGACATGTAGTCTGTCACAATCTGACGGAAACGTTGCCTCCTGCTGACTGGAGCCGTCTGTGATGGTGTAGACATTTGTGGCGGCGGGGACCATACTGGTCTTGCCTTGTGCTGAGGCGCTGCTTCTGCTCCCTCTTTGTGCAGAGCTTCCTCCACTGCCTCGACGCACTGAGCTGCTTTGTAAAGCACTAGCAGCACTGCTCTCGGTTGGAATGGAGAACATGATGGAATGCACCAGTGCGTCTTGGTACTCCCGCATTTTATGCTCCCGGTTCAACGGTGTTATGAGGCTTTGTAAGTTGTCCCGGTAGCGAGGATCTAGGAGGGTGGACACCCAATAATCAGCCGTGTTGAGAATGTGGGCGATGCGGCGGTCGTTTCTCAGGCACTGCAGCATGAAATCAACCATGTGCTGCAGACTGCCAACTGGCCAAGAAACGCTGTCCCCTGCTTGAGGCGTGATCTCTGCCTGCTCTGCATCACCCCACCCTCGCTCTAGATACTGACTACTAGAGCATTGTGTACCTCCCTCCTCTGGACAGATGTCTTCCTCATCCATTGACTCCTCCTCATCCTCCTCACAAAGTGTCCCCTGCCTAGGCCTTTGTGAGGAACCACGTTGCGCAGACTGTAGAGAAGCAGATGGCATTTGTGACTCCTCATCCTCCACCTCTTCCAAAACCTCGTCCCTTAGTGCTTGCAGTGTTTTTTCAAGCAGGCAGATAAGGGGGATAGTCATGCTGACTAGTGCATCATCTGCACTCGCCATCCGCGTGGAATAATCGAAGGCACGCAAAACGTGGCAAATGTCCTTCATAGAGGCCCACTCAGTGGTGGTGAAGTGTGAACGGCGCGCACTGCGACTTGTTTGCGCCTGCTGCAGCTGGTACTCCATTACTGCTGCCTGCTGCTCACACAACCTCTCCAACATATGTAACGTTGAATTCCACCTGGTGGGTAGGTCACATATGATGCGATGTTCCGGAAGACGTAATCGGCGCTGCAGAGCTGCAATGCGTGATCTTGCATTGCTGGAACGCCGCAAGTGAGCGCACTCTATGCGGACCTTGTGAAGCAGTGCATCAAGATCCGGATAGTCCCTCAAAAAACTCTGCACGACCAAGTTGAGCACATGTGCCAGACATGGGATGTGAGTGAGGTTGCCTAGGCCCAGAGCTGCCACCAGATTTCGGCCATTGTCACACACTACCATGCCTGGCTGGAGATTCGCTGGCACAAACCACACGTCGCTCTGCTGCTTGATGGCATTCCAGAGCTCCTGCGCTGTGTGGCTTCGATTCCCCAAAGAAATTAATTTTAATACGGCCTGTTGACGTTTGGCCACGGCTGTGCTCATATCGGTCATCATAACAGGTACTGACGGCGTTTTGTAGCGCATGTTTAATTTTTCCCTCCACATGATGTTGCAGGGCAGGGACGGCTTGCCTGCTGAAATAAAAGCGGCTGGGCACGTTGTATTGTGGGACTGCCAATGCCATAAAGTTACGGAATGTGTCACTCTCCACCAGCCTGAATGATAGCATTTCAAGGGCCAGTAGTTTAGCAATGCCAGCATTCAGAGCCTGTGCTCGGGGGTGGTTTGCCGAGTATGGGCGCCTTTTCTCCCATGCCTGTGCTAACGATGGCTGTAGACTGGCCTGGGAGTGTGAGGATGACTGGGAAAGTGGTGCTGTGGGTGGAATTACACTGTGTCTCTGTACAACAGTGCCAGAGATTCTTCCATGGCGATCCTGTGAGGAAGCCGAACCAGCTGTGTGTGAGCTGGAGGAAGAGGCTACAACACGAGCTGAAGAGGTGGTAGGTGGCGCTGTAGGTTGGCCTAGGTCTTCAGTGTGTTTTTGTAACTCCACCACGTGCTTGGTCCGCACATGTTTCCACATATTTGTGGTATTGAGGTTGCTGACACTTTTCCCTCTTTTCACCTTCTGATTACACAGCTTGCATTTGACAAAGCAAATGTCATCTGCAACTGTGTCAAAAAAGGACCAGGCACTGCAAGTCTTGGGAGCGCCCGCTTTGGATTTTGGAAGAGCCATGCTCCTAATGGGTGCCGAAGTGGAGGCTACAGGCAACCAAGTCTGCCCCCTCCCTCTCCCTCCTTTTTGGGCCGTTCGGGGAATCTCTTCCTCAGAGCTGCTCCCACCACCTTCCTGTCCCTCACGCCATGATGGGTCAAGGACCTCATCATCTACACCACCCTCTTCAAACAACTGCTTCTTCTGGGTAGTCTCGACAGCACAGTACGCACCAGAAAGTGGCACCTGAGTCTCATCATCAGATGCGTACTGAGGTGTGCTGCTGACCATAGGCACTGGCCCACCCGCCTCTTCAGATTCAGAGAGACAAAACGGTTGCGCATCACTGCATACTACCTCTTCTTCAAATTCTAGAATTCTGCTTGGCTGGCCCCCTCTTTCCAAGCCAAGAGATTCAGAGAACAGAAGTAGAGATGGCTCCTGTCCAGGGCTCTCTGACTGCCTGGGCAATTTGGCAGGTGGTGAAGATGACGCGCCCCTGGGCCTGCTGTGTCAAGCAGCGTCTCGCGCACGGGGGTTTACCTGGAACCGGATCAGATGAGGGTTGTAGTCTCCGAGTGGCGGGGACCCGGTCCGTGCCCAGGGGGTCAGACTCAGTTTGTGGCAGTCTTGATAGATGTTATTTGAGTGTCGACTACGCCACCCGTTGATTTGTAGCTATGGAGCTGCCGCTGCAGGGCAGACCGCTGAGGCCGGTGTAGAATTGTGCAGCGTGATAGTATAACCCCCAACGGGAGGGGTATGGCCTCAGGGCAGCCGACGTGGAAGATGGGGGTAGCAGGAACCACTCAGAGACGGTGCGGTGTAATTCAGGGTCTTTACTGGTAACAACGATAGACCCTCCCGGAGTACTTGCTAGCGAACGGGGCCTGGTCAGTCCTTGAGCAGATGGGATCTCCCCTGGCCAGGCGGAGTTGTAGGCCTCCCAAACTGACTGTACTCTTCTGGCTACCTTGCTAGAAGCGGATATAAGTAGCCCACGTCCCTGAGTGTACCGTGTGGTGCTCACCCGTATGGCCGGTGACTCGGGGCCTTCTATTGGCTTCCGCTCCACGATGGCGGTGCTGGTCCCACACGTGTGACCGTGCCTTCGGGTTTCTGGGCCTGAGGACCTGAAATCCCCTGCCGGTCGGCTTCTGCTGCTGGGTAAGAGTTAGTCCCCACAGCCTCGGACGCCGGGTCCGGTAAGAAAGCTTCTCAGTCAGGGCGAGCTCTGCAGCTGCCAGCCCCTGACTCGTAGTAGTATTGCTCCCACTGAGCTCCAGCTGTTTCTTCCTATGACTGTCTCTTGTCTCTACTCTCCTTGACTCCTAACCCTGCTTCAGCCCCGGGTTTATATAGGGGAAGTTCTTCCCCTCCCAAGACTGGGCAGGAGGTGTGGCATGCACAGGATCCCTGACCAAAGGACCTCCCACCTGCTCTCAGACATAACATCTCTATCACTGTGGCAACCAGACCCCTGGGGTGTCACATTCCCCCCTAGTGAGATTTAGTACTCCGGGACTAAACATATTTTAGAAAAACATAACAAGATAAAAACAATAATAATACAATAAGAAAAACATATAAAGATGGTTACGGCATGTCCGTAACCGGGTGCAGTCTTTGAAGAAAAGCAAGGTGTCCATTTCACCAAAACAGGGAGACGTAACCAGGTAGGGGTTTGTCCTACCCCGAGTCCTTAACAGTCTTTAGTCCGTCCTGGGTTACGCTCCAACTATGTACAAGGATTCCCGGTAAATCCACCAAGGACTCCTACAAATAACTAGAAACACAAAATTATACACAAGCAACAATACACAGGTAAACATAAATAAAACAATTTATACACTTCAAATCCTCCACCGTGCGGGTAACTGGCCTCTAGTGGCCCTAGTGGACCTACGGAGCTGACTGCCTAGCCCTGAACTACAGGGTGTAGGAGCTGTCAAGGGTAAACTGGGCAGCTGTCTACCAGCTCTTTGGCTCACTAGGGATATGGCAGGCTCACTGCAAGCAGAGGGTTGATCCTCCTGGTCTGCGGGTGTGGGGTCTTCTGCCTCCTGGACCGGCTGTTCTTCCAGCTCTACCTGTTGCTCCGTAGGTGCTTGGGGTGCTGGTTGGAGGAAGGTGAGTACGGGTACCACAACTGCACCATTGACTTGAGTCCAAGACCGAGGGAAGTCCCCGAGCACAGTACTAACCATATCTTCCCTTTCCTCTACGGGTCGATGGTCTTCTTGTTCCTCTTCAGGGTTCCTCAGTTGTTCGGGACACTTCTTCAGGTGGTCCCGGGATACAATAGCTGTGGTTTCCCCTCCGTCTTTACTGATGGTACAAACCTTCGGGTTCTCGTGGCTTGAGGGCAGTACGGTGTACGGGTCCTTTTCCCACTGGTCGTCCAACTTGTGGAGCCGTCTCTTCCTCTTCAAGACCTGCTCTCCGGGTACCAGGGGAACAGCGGGAGCATACTGGTTGTAAGTTTTCTCTTGTCTTTCCCTAGCCTGACAGAGACTTCGCTCCACGCTCTCCTGTACTCTCCGGTACTGCTGCTGCCTCTCCGTGTCCCAGTCTGTTTCTGGTGAAGTGTCCTCGGGTGTCAGGACTCCCATTTCCAGGTCAACAGGTAACTTACCAGGTCTTGCCCTCATTAGGTAAGCCGGGGTACAGTTGGTGGAACCTACCGGGATGTGGTTGTATAGGTCCACCAGATCGGGCAACTTCTCAGGCCACAGACTGCGTTCTTCCAGGGGCAACGTTTTTAAAAGATCCATTACCACCTGGTTCATTTTCTCACAAAGTCCATTAGTTTGCGGATGGTAGGGTGTCGTCCTTATCTTCCGGCAGCCATACAGATTGCAGAATTCCTGGAAGACCTCCGCTTCAAAGGCAGGTCCCTGGTCCGTCAGCACTTGGTCCGGGTACCCGTGTGGACGGCAAAAGTGCTGCTGGAAGGCTCTAGCTGCTGTTTGAGCCGTTAAGTCCTTGACGGGGACGACAACCAAGAACCGGGAGTAATGATCCACGATGGTTAACGCGTAGACGTAGCCACTTCTGCTTGGGGTCAGTTTTACATGATCCAAGGCTACCAGTTCCAACGGTTGCCGGGTGACGATGGACTGCAGGGGAGTCTTCTGGCTGGCACGGTCCTTCCTTCTCAGGTTGCACGGGCCACAGTCTCTGCACCACTTCTCAATGGTTCCCCTCATGCCTACCCAGTGGAATCGCTCGCGCAGCAGGAACTCCAGCTTCTTCCACCCGAAGTGTCCAGCTCCGTCGTGGTATGCCTCCATCACCATGGCTGCGTCTCTTCGTGGCACCACTACTTGCCAGAGTAGTTCATGCGTCCGGGAGTTAACCATTCTGCGGCACAACTTCCCCTTGTAAAGGAACAGTCGACTCTTCTCTGCCCATAGTTGTTTGGCTTCCTCCGGAGCGTCTGGTTCAAGGCAAGCCTCCGGGCGAGTCAGCATCTCCTTCACCAGTCGGACGGCAGGGTCGCTGTCTTGCGTTTCCGCCCAGTTGTAGTGAGGTAAGGGGTTCAACGTAGCAGCCTGCTTACTCCTTACCCGGTGGGAATACTGGATAGTCCCATGACGGTGGAACGCAGGGAGTTCAACTTCTTCCAGTCCCTCCGGATCTTCTCCTTCGTCCGGCAGGTTGGGCATCCTGGACAGGGCATCCGCGTTGGTATTGGAGCGTCCGGCCCGGTATTTGATTGTGAACTCGTAGTTGGACAGACGGGCCATCCACCTCTGCTCCAGGGTACCGAGTCTTGCCGTGTCCAGGTGTGTCAACGGGTTGTTATCCGTGTACACGGTGAACCGGGAAGAAGCGAGGTAATGCTTAAAGCGCTCGGTGACTGCCCATACTACGGCCAGGAACTCTAGCTTAAATGAGCTGTAATTCTCGGGGTTCCTTTCGGTGGGTCGCAGTTTTCGGCTGGCGTAGGCGATTACTCGTTCCTTCCCCTGCTGGATCTGGGACAGTACGGCTCCTAGCCCGATGTTACTGGCGTCGGTGTAGAGGATAAAGGGCTGGCTATAATCCGGGTACGCCAGGATTTCGTCCCCCGTGAGGGCCATCTTCAGCTGGCGGAAGGACTCTTCTTCCAACTCCTCCCATTTGAAGGGCGGCTTCTGGTTCTTGGCCTTCCGGGACTGGCCTATCAGGAGGTCCTGCATAGGTGCTGCCTTTTTGGTGAAACCGGGAATAAACCTTCGGTAGTAGCCTACCAACCCGAGGAACTGCCGCACTTCTTTTACGCTGGAGGGGCTTGGCCATTCCTTAATTGCGGTGATCTTATCAGGGTCGGGAGCCACTCCGTCAGCGCTCACCACGTGTCCCAGGTACTGCACCTTTGGTTTCAGGAGGTGACACTTGGAGGGTTTCACCTTTAGGCCGTAACTCGCCAGAGCTTCGAACACTTCCGCCAGGTGTTTCAGGTGGTCCTCATACGTCTTGGAATATACGATGACATCGTCCAGGTACAACAAGACCGTCTCGAAGTTTCTGTGGCCCAGACAACACTCCATTAGTCGTTGGAAGGTTCCTGGTGCGTTGCAGAGTCCAAACGGCATGCAGGTGAACTCGCTAAGTCCCATCGGGGTGGTGAATGCGGTCTTCTCCCGGTCCGCCTCTGCTACAGGAACCTGCCAGTACCCGCTAGTGAGATCCAAGGTAGAGAAGAAGTTAGCAGATCTTAAAGCAGCCAATGACTCCTCTATCCTTGGTAAGGGGTACGCATCCTTGTGTGTGATACGGTTGATTTTCCGGTAATCTACACACATCCTCATGGTGTTGTCTTTTTTTCTGACTAAGACTAGTGGAGCTGCCCAGGGGCTACAGCTATCCCTGATCACCCCAGCCTCCTTCATGTCTCTAAGCATCCCCTTGGCGTGTTGGTAGTGGGCAGGGGGTACGGGTCGATACCTCTCTTTTATAGGAGGATGGTCTCCCGTGGGGATGTGGTGTTCTACCCCCTTGACTCGCCCGAAGTCTAACGGGTGTTTACTGAACACTCTCTCGTACTCCTGAACCACCCGATAGACTCCTTGTTTCTGGTGTGAGGGAGTGGAGTCAGTACCCAGATGTAGTTGCTGACACCAGTCCTCCTTGTTTTTCTTAGAGCCGTTACCTTCCTCCGGGTGAGATGGAGGCAAGGGTTCCACAGATTGTATAGAATTTTGGTTAATGGTATATAATTTGGCTAGCGTGGCATACCGGGGCAGGTACACTTCCCTCTCCCCGATATTTATTATGCGAACGGGCACCCTCCCATGGCGTACATCAACCACCCCCCGTGCTGTCAAAATGGTGGGCCTACTGTCTGAGTAAACTGGTTCTACCATTGCCTGGTAATCCCTACCTCTCAGACCAATAGCTGCCCGGCACCAAATCATCATTTCACTTTTTGGGGGCATGGCAATAGGAAAAGGGTCACACATTCTTACGCTACCAATCTCACCGCCGGAGAGTTCCACCTGTTGCCGTCGCATCAGTGCCCGGATCTCTTTCTGGAGCACCCGCTGCTCGCCGGAGCTGGCGTTCTTGGCAACCTGCTGTAAAAGGAAAATCACCTCTGCAAGACAATTTTCAATTACATTAGTTCCTAGAGTTATTTTTGGGTGACTCTCATGTTTGTCAATATCTACAATGATCAGTCCCTGTGCTGCCAGTTCGACTCTACCGATTTTGATGGTCACCTCTTTAAATCCGATCTGTGGCACGGGCTGGCCATTGCTGGCGATGATACTCAAGTCGTCGTCAGGGTAGCGGGTAATATCCGAGTCATTCCAGTACTGCTTAAAGAGCACGTACGGGATGGTGGTGACCTGTGACCCGGTGTCCAGTAGGGCACTCATGGGAATGCCATCCAGTACCACCGGCAAGACTGGACGTCCTCCCACATATCTGTCGCGCCAGTTCGATGGGCCTGGTGATCTTTTTCCTGGGGGTTGGCCCTCTACCCCAGGTTGTGCCCGTTTAAAGAACAGTACCTTGCCATATGTCCGGGTTGATTGCAGCGGCGGCAGATGGGTCGTCCGTCCTCGCTGTATCGGTCACTGGGTCTTCCTCTGGCCGGTGGGGTCCTCCTTGGTCGACGCCACGGGATGTCCCCCGGTCCGGATGCCAGCTGGATCTTCCCTGGGGTGGAAACCTGTAAAGACTGCACAGTTCGGGTTAGCGCAGCAACGCTCTTAGCTAGCTCTTGGACCTGATGGTGTAGGTCTGGAGCCGGGTCATTGTCCAAAGCCTGCGCATCAGCTCCCACAGGCCCTGCCGACAAGGGCGCCGCCTCCTGGTGGTAAGTAATAGCTGGGCGCCTGTGGGTCATAACGCCACCCGGTGCCGGTTCTCGGAGCACCCGGATGGCTCTGTCCTTGAACTGTGCAAAGCCCAGATGGGGATCCTGTAAGGCCATCGCCCGCAACTGGGTTCGGTGGGCATTACAATACAGTCCCTCTATAAATTGTTCAGTCAACAGCCTGTCCTCGTTTCCCACTCCATCAGGGTCGGTCTGCTTAATGGCCCTCAGGGCCTCTTGTAGGTTTAGTGCATAGTCCCTTATACTCTCATGCGCTCGCTGCTTGCACCCGTAGAATCTAAGCTTAATCTCGGCTGAGGTGCGGGTATCAAAGGTATCCTTCAGCCGGGTTAGTATCCCTGCGACAGTCTTCCTCCCAGGTGGCCAGGATTTTACTTCCCTTTTAGCTGCCCCGGTTAGTTGGGCCACCAGGATGCTCACTTTTTGCTCTTCTGTGAGGGGGTACACCTGGAAGAGGCTATCCAGCTTTTCTCTAAAGTCATGCAGGGTATGTGACTCCCCTGAGTACTGGGGTAGCCAAGCTGCTCCCGGGATATAGGGCATGGTGAAGGGCATAACTGCAGCAGCGGTGGCGCTGGCGGGGGTTGAGGCAGTGAAGCTCTCCTCCGTATCCGACATCTTCCTCCCCCCTAGTGGACCGTGGCCTACCTTGCGATGATCCTGTTCCGTAGGCCGCGGCTCCGCAGTAGATCGTCAGGGTTGAGGACCTTCCGTCGCGCTCCGGTGACGTCGGCGTCTGCTGGGCTCCTTCCAGGACCTTACGCAACGTCCGGACGTGAGGCGGGGCTTCAGTTCTCGCGCGCTTTCGAAGTCCACGCCCCTCTTCTTCCCGCGCGGCGTCCTCAAGATGGCGTCCAACGGCGGGAAAACTCCACGGATGGCGGGAAGAAGGCCGAAGATGGCGCCGGATGGCGGGAAACCTCACCACTGGTAAGTTTGAACAGTCTTTGCTTTTCAGGCACGCAGTACCCGGTGGTTGCGGGCACGAAATCCTGCCGACTACGCCAAAGTTGACGCGCCCCTGGGCCTGCTGTGTCGCGCAGCGTCTCGCGCACGGGGGCTTACCCGGAACCGGATCAGATGAGGGTTGTAGTCTCCGAGTGGCGGGGACCCGGTCCGTGCCCAGGGGATCAGACTCAGTGTGTGGCAGTCTTGATAGATGTTATTTGAGTGTCGACTACGCCACCCGTTGATTTGCAGCTATGGAGCTGCCGCTGCAGGGCAGACCGCTGAGGCCGGTGTAGAATTGTGCAGCGTGATAGTATAACCCCCAACGGGAGGGGTATGGCCTCAGGGCAGCCGACGTGGAAGATGGGGGTAGCAGGAACCACTCAGAGACGGTGCGGTGTAATTCAGGGTCTTTACTGGTAACAACGATAGACCCTCCCGGAGTACTTGCTAGCGAACGGGGCCTGGTCAGTCCTTGAGCAGATGGGATCTCACCTGGCCAGGCGGAGTTGTAGGCCTCCCAAACTGACTGTACTCTTCTGGCTACCTTGCTAGAAGCGGATATAAGTAGCCCACGTCCCTGAGTGTACCGTGTGGTGCTCACCCGTATGGCCGGTGACTCGGGGCCTTCTATTGGCTTCCGCTCCACGATGGCGGTGCTGGTCCCACACGTGTGACCGTGCCTTCGGGTTTCTGGGCCTGAGGACCTGAAATCCCCTGCCGGTCGGCTTCTGCTGCTGGGTAAGAGTTAGTCCCCACAGCCTCGGACGCCGGGTCCGGTAAGAAAGCTTCTCAGTCAGGGCGAGCTCTGCAGCTGCCAGCCCCTGACTCGTAGTAGTATTGCTCCCACTGAGCTCCAGCTGTTTCTTCCTATGACTGTCTCTTGTCTCTACTCTCCTTGACTCCTAACCCTGCTTCAGCCCCGGGTTTATATAGGGGAAGTTCTTCCCCTCCCAAGACTGGGCAGGAGGTGTGGCATGCACAGGATCCCTGACCAAAGGACCTCCCACCTGCTCTCAGACATAACATCTCTATCACTGTGGCAACCAGACCCCTGGGGTGTCACAAAGAGACAGATGGGTGCTCTTCAGTGCTCAGGACCTGAGAGGATCTGGAACTAATTGAAGTCGATGCGTTAGCTGCCATCCATCTGACAACGGCTTCAATTTGGTCCTCGCGCAGCAGTGGGGTACGGCTAGCTCCTACAAAGCTGCACATAAAGGACTGTTCCCTGGTAAAACTGGGGGATGCTGAGTCACTGGTGCCCGCAGCAGGCACAGAATCCCCACGTCCTCTCCCTGCAGGCACAGAATCCTCACGTCCTCTCCCTGCAGAAACTCCACGCCCACGCCCACGACCACATGCCTTACTCCCTGCCTTCTTCATCTTGGTAGACTGATAAAGATAGGCAGAAAAGTACTAAGGGCTTAGTGTGCTTATTCCTGAACAGCTGCTAACAGGTATAAGAAACACTAATTTTATAAAGTGTGGACTAGACTTTAATATGAGCTAATGTGGCCTACACAACTGTAAAGTGGAGTGTTTGGTGAACTTTATTTAGGTTTTTTTTTGTCACAAAAAGACACTGGATGTGCCTAAAGATGTAATAACGATAGTATCACAAACTTTTTGTAGCTATTACAATGTAGGAAGGTAACCTACAATGCAATAGATGAGGCTGCAAAAAATAGGCTAATACTAATCTGACTGGGGCTGCAGGGCCCAATGCTGCAGAAAGGCTCCTCTATCTACTCCTATATAGTGTGTTTGGAACCAATTTAGCTGAATACGGATGGAACCACCACACTAATAGGAGATATCAGGAAAAATTATGAATTGGCAATAAAGGACAATGTATGAGGCAGTGACACACACTGAGTGCACTACAACCAGACGGGGTTGAAGCACACACTACAGGGTGAGCTGCACTCACACACCAGACCTTGCAGACAGCGGTGAACAGTACAGATGCAGAGCACTGTGCACTAGCGCTGCAAGACCAAAAAAATTTCTCTATCTACTCCTATATAGTGTGTTTGGAACCAATTTAGCTGAATACAGATGGAACCACCACACTAATAGGAGATATCAGGAAAAATTATGAATTGGCAAAAAAGGACAATGTATGAGGCAGTGACACACACTGAGTGCACTACAACCAGACTTGGCTGAAGCACACACTACAGGGTGAGCTGCACTCACACACACAGACCTTGCAGACAGCGGTGAACAACACAGGGAACTGTGCACTAGCACTGCAAGGCACAGTGATTTAGAAAGTAGCTTGGGTAAAGCAGTATAGAGCAAATAGGTAGCTAAAACTGTCCCTCAGAACAACAGCGTCCTATCCCTAACTGAATTCACAGCAGAGTGAGCTCAAAATGGCGGCGGCGGCTTTTATAGTGCATCATGACATCATTTCAGCAGCCAATCACAGCCATGCCATTAGTTAAGATGCCTACATGCCTAACAGGATGTGCCCACACTTCTTAGGATCCTCATTGGCTGAATAAAATGAAAATGGCTCATTGCATTATGGGAACTTCCGATTCCGGTATACGATATTGCAAAAGTATCGGAATTAAGTATCGGAATTCCGATACCGCGAATATCGGCCGATACCCGATATTTCAGTATCGGAATGCTCAACACTAGTTATGTGCAGCATGAGACGGTGCATTATCATGCATGAAAATGATCTTGCTGCGGAATACACGGTTCTTCTTCTTGAACCATGGCAGGAAGTGCTGTTTGAGAAACTCCACATACATTATGGAGTTCATCTTTATCCCTTCAGGGATCCTAAAGGGGCCGACAATCTCTCTCCCCATGATTCCAGCGCAAAACATTACTCCACCTCCTTCTTGTTGGCGCCGTAGCCGTGTTTGCATGGGGTGTCCATCGACCAGCCATCCTCCACTCCATCCATCAGGACCATCGAGCGTTGCACGGCACTCATCGGTGAACAAAACAGTTTTGAAGTCAGTCTTCATGTAATGTTTAGCCCACTGGAGCCGTTTCTGCTTGTGTACAGTGGATAGAGGAGGTCGACAGGATGGCTTACGCACAGCTGCAAACCTCTGAAGGACCCTGCATCTTGTTGTTCGGGGGACGTTGGAGGCACCAGCAGCTTCAAAAACTTGTCTGCTGCTATGACAAGTCTTTTTTGCCGCTGCTCTTTTAACCTGACGTAATTGCCTGTAGGAAAGAGTCCTCAATTTTCCCTTATCAGCACGCACACATGTATACTGTGAATCAGCTACATACTTCTTGATTGTGCGATGATCAGGATGAAGTGTCTTGGCAATGTTGATTGTAGTCATGCCTTGACCTAAACACTCCACAATTTGTTGCTTCTCAGCAGCCGACACATCCTTTTTCTTTCCCATTTTGGCAGAAAATGTAGGCTGCTTAATAATGTGGGACAGCCTTCTTAAGTAGTCTTGCCTTTCATTGGACACACCTGCCAAACTAATTAGCACAGGAGTCTGCAATTGCTTACAGTGATATAAAGAGCCCTGACACACATCACCATCAATGAGTTTAACTGACAAACAAAAAAATTCTTACCTTATCACTCCTAAACACTTTTTGCATAATAATTTGGAACACAGTGTACATGTGCTTTTCCACAAAACACCAGTGGTTCACGTAGTGAATCTTACAGTTCTAACTTGCCAGCCGTGGTCTGTATGGAGTTGGTCAATAAAGGGCCCAAAATTAAGATAACATAGACGGGAGAGGTCTCTATGAATAGGAATTCCTAAGTATTTGATACCCTGTGAGGGCCAGGCAAAGGGAAAGTTGGACTGGATGGAATCCTGTATGGATTTGGGGAAGGAGACATCGAGGGCCTCAGACTTCGCTGCATTGATTTAAAAATTTGACCATGTAACAAAGTGATCTATTTCAGCCATAACAGCAGGGATGGATATATGTGATTGAGTGATATATACTAGGACATCATCAGCAAATGCAGAGCACTTGTACTCGGTGCCTCCCACCTCAATCCACCTAATATTGGGGTTATGGCGAATTGATGAGAGCAGGTGCTCCGTCACTAGGATATATAAGAGAGGGGACAGAGGACATCCCTGCCTTGTCCCATTGGTGATTATGAAAGGTGATGAAAATGTTCCATTTATCTTCAGCCTAGGTGACGTATTGCGATACAGGGCCGTGATTTTGCCTATAAAAGGGTCCCCTAGACCCCTACCCCAAGCTTTTTAAGAGAATAATATATGGCGTGCCAGGAGACTCTATGGAATGCTTTCTCAGCAGCCAACGAGAGTATCTAATTACAAATTTTTAACTGCATCTAGCCCAGGAAATACTTTGTGCCTAGTAGCAGTGTCTGCTAGTCAGCGGATTATCCCAGCTGTTAAGCAAGCTACACCACCTGTAGTTTGGACACTTAATTTTTTCAAAGGAAATGGTTCGGGCCCCCGGGACACTCAGTGAAGAGCATCGGGGAGGCACCCCAAGGCATAGGGGCTGGGACTGGCGGTAGGACGCCTTGCGGTGGACCGCCAAGCTCGATCCTTATAAAAGCTTTTTAACTGCAGCAGCTTTAGTGGACGCTACTGGAGCTGGAATAACCGCGGCTGCTGGCATGAGACTTGCCCTTCAATAGATCCTTGTAAAAAGTGTACTCATTCAAATTAGAGAGACAATTTAAATTAAAAAGATTAGACCTGCCTCCACCGCAGAGGGGCTCGCTCGACCCACCAGCGGACAGGCACCAGTATTGGGAGAGGGGGGCTGGCAGTCAGGGTCCACCGTGGCTCTGGCACAAACCCGGCGAAACGGAGGTGGCACGGGCAGGAACGGACTGGCCGTGTCGGCTTCTCACTTTTTGGATTTTAGAAGGGCATGACATGCCTATATCTGTGTCTCCCCCTCCTTTTACTCCTCCACGTCTTTTCTTTTCGCATGACTATATGTACTTGTCACTTTTCCATGTGTTAGTTGTGTCTTCTGAGCAGTTTGTCAGCTTTTGGACACCTTTGAAGGTGTTTTCTATGTGTTTTTGTTTGCCTGCCATTCGTTTTAACGGTGTTCAAAGGTGTTCGACGAACAGTTCGACAAACAGTTCGGCGAACATACGGGTGTTCGACGAACCGAACCGAACTCGAACACTACGGGGGTGGCTCAACACTAGCCCTGATAAAGTGGGCAGAGCAGGGGTGGGATTGGGATCCCCGCTCGTCAAATTCATGACGAATGGTGGCGTTCCTCACTCCACAAATCTTACTCCAGTCTTTGACTGGAGTACGATTTTTGGCAAGGTGCATGTCACTTTGCCCCTCCAGATTCATTAAGAGGCGTGCGACTTGTGAATAATCAGCGCCTTGCACTCCACCCTGCCCCTTCAAAGCTGGCATGAAAAATGCCAACCTCGATGAATCGGGGTCTTATTCTCATTTTTTTAAACCAGCTTACACTCAAAATTATTTATTTTTCTACTAGTGTTATTAATAGTCACATACACACCTTCCCAGGATATGACATGGGGACAGCTATAAGGGTTTAGTTTATTTCTAAATCTTGTTTTCACCTTATATTCAGGTTACAAATTAGGCATAAATCTCACCTAAAACTGTCCGTGCAAACCAAATACATAAATTGTTGCCAACAGTTATGAAGTAACCAACACACACTGCTCTTTAGCAGTCAAAATACTTTAAAAAAGGCTATAGATTCTTTGGATCATACAAGAACCATTAAAATGTACAAAAAAATGCAGCCGCACACTGATCACTAAAATATATGTGGACATAGAACATATTAATTTTGAACAGGATTATTACTATACAGACTATATTTACAAAGCTGAGAAGCTTAGCAGTACTTTGATCAAATTGTGTGAGCCCATTCATTAGTGGCATAACTTGAGGCTCACAGGTCCCAATGCACAAATTTCCAATAGGCCACCAACTATCCCGTGTCTTTTAAAGTTTTGGTCTTCTCAAATGGGTCAAATGGACCTTTTGGGTCCCCATAGGTTCTAAAGCCAGGGTGTGACTGCAACCCCTATTGTTATGCCCTGACTGTCAGCCTTATCTCTTCTGAGCCCAGACCTGCAAATTTAAAGGGCAGCTACGATCCAGCTCCAATTAAAAATAACCCAGAACAGTTTGGAGGCATATACAGTTAATCTGTAGGTAGTCACTTACCCCCAAATGCACACTGCAAAAAAAAAAATTGACCAGCACATCCTACACAAATGAAATAAATGTATAGGTGCAGTGTATTCAAAAATACAAAAGACACATAAAAAGACACAAAAGAAGCCAAACAATTTAGAATTCAAAGGGTGAAATAAAAGAAAGACATCACTTAGAAGTTTCTAAAGTCTCTTTTGGTCCTTGGTGGTAAGAACAAGGGATATAAACCCCAGATTTGGATATGCCACCCAAAAGGCAAACGAGTGTGTCCAAGACATTTAGGCTATGCTCACATGCAGCGGTTTTGCAGCATTTTTTTCTGCAGTCAAAACCCGCTCTCTTGGCAATAAAAATGCTGTGCTGAAAAAGCAGGTTTTGCTGCTTTTTGCTGTGTTTTTGGTGCGGATCACATTTGTGATTTGTTTACAGTAAATGTTTAATAAAGTTAGTTTATTCAGCAAAAACTGAGAAAAAAAAACACTGCAAAAACGCAGCAAAACTTGTTTAATGCAGTTTTTTTTGCACTTTCTCATTGCTTTCTATGGATGAAAAAAGCTGTGTGTGAACATAGTCTTAGGCCTTAATTTATGGACATCTATGGTGATTTCTTTTTCTTTGCCTGTGTGGATTGGATGGGTTGTTACCGACATCTGGTGAGAATTTCATGTCAATAGCACCTTTTATTTATTTAGAAAATTCGTGACATGTCCAATACTTATTTCACCCGCTGTACATGGCACGTTGTAGATGGGGGAGTTTCTGCTACAGATTTTCAATTGGAGCCCAAAAGCTTCATGTTAGG
The DNA here is from genome assembly GCF_046119375.1 of Phyllobates terribilis. Classification (NCBI taxonomy): domain Eukaryota; kingdom Metazoa; phylum Chordata; class Amphibia; order Anura; family Dendrobatidae; genus Phyllobates; species Phyllobates terribilis. The sequence continues at coordinate 454,479,011 of NW_027362765.1, read as the reverse complement.
CAGGTTTGACACGTCTAAAATTCACGGTGTGAGTACGAACTGGCTTGTCTGGACTGGCCTTATGTGCATATATGAGGCTGTTAAGTTTGGGTTAGGAGATCCACGTCCGGTCCTCATATTATGGTCCAACCTTGGACGGTAAGTGTTGGACGTGTGATACCAGCCTTACTTTTGGTGGGACCGTCTCTGAGAGGAAATAGGCAGGAATTTACCAACTTTGCACCCCTTTTTGTAGAAAAGTGTCGGAAGTAGAAGAAATGTGCACCCCTTGTTGCGGTATTGTGGAGATGTTTATTGGGTGAACTTAGCACCAAGTGTTTGAACCACAAAGGGACATATTTCAGATGAATGTAGATGAAAGTGTGTTGTGTCCGGGGACAGATGCACATTCATGAGTCGGCTGACCCTTCCTGATCTCTATGCTTCCACAGTTGTCTGTTGTCTCAGCGCCGCTCTTATTACGGTACATGGTTGGCACTGTATGTGGCGCTGTGTAGTGTGTTCTGTGCTCCCTGGTTCATCTCTTGGTTGCACCCAGCTTCCTGGACTGTCCTGCATATTTTGTGATGCTGATTATTCCCGGCACTGCTCTCTTCTTGGTGAGCGATGCTCTTTGTACGCTGATCTCAATGGCTCTTTATACTGTATTCTCGTGTGCTCTATAATACACAGCATTGTACGTAGCCTCCTGTCCGCTCTAGTGTCACTATGAGATATAGTAGCTGTGTATTCTTCTTTAGGACTTTGTGCTCCTATCTATACCACTGGTATCTAGTCTGCTTAAAGTTATCCACCATGGAAATACTCGAAATACCACATTTCAGGTGCATAAAAATCAGTATAATTAATATGTCATTAGAATTACTAATTACCAAGGACTAGGAATGTGTAACTTGTGGGTGTTGTAGTGGATGCCTTCCTTCCAAGAAGATGCTGCATTTTCAGTGTCCCCCCCCCCATTGGATTATTTTAACGGCTTCAGCAAGTTATAGACAGAATACTTTCGTGCAAAAAATATTTTAATAATACCACAATATTAAGTAATTGCTATCGATCACACATTTCTATAGTCAATGTCCAGACAACTGCCTTTTAAGAAGGACACAGCGCGACAAAGTTGCCCTATAAGAAGGACACAGCACGACAAAGTAATCATAGGGCAAAATGTAGAATGTAGCCCCATTCAACTATTTCCTCCTACTACAGGGAGTATATTCAGAAGAAAAAAGTCATACGAGGGCTTGGGTTTCATGGAATGAGTTGTACTTTTGAATGACACCATTCACTTTATTATTATTTTTGTTATAGCGCCATTTATTCCATGGTGCTTTACATGTGAGGAAGGGGTATACATAGCGAAAACCATTACAATAATCTTGAACAAAACGTGACGGCGACTGGTACAGGAGGAGCGAGGACCCTGCCGGCGAGGGCTCACAATCTACAGGAGATGGGTGAGGATACAGTAGGTGAGGGCAGAGCTGGTCGTGCAGCGGTATGGTGGAGCAATGGTTACTGCAGGTTGTAGGTTTGCCGGAAGAGGAGGGTCTTCAGGTTCCTTTTGAAGGTTTCCACGGTAGGCGAGAGTCTGATGTGTTGGGGTAGAGCGTTCCAGAGTAGGGGGGATGCACGGGAGAAATCTTGGATGCGATTGTGGGAAGAGGAGATAAGAGGGGAGTAGAGAAGATCTTGTGAGGATCGGAGGTTGCGTGGAGGTAAGTACTGGGAGACTAGGTCACAGATATATGGAGGAGACAGGTTATGAATGGCTTTCTATTCCAGGGTTAGGGTTTTGAACTGGAGTCTCTGGGTAATGGGGAGCAAGTGAAGAGATTGACAGAGATGAGAGGCCGGGGAATAGCGGGGGACAGGTGGATTAGTCGGGCAGCGGAGTTTAGGATAGATTGGAGAGGTGCGAGAGTGTTGGAAGGGAGGCCACAGAGTAGGAGGTTGCAGTAGTCAAGGCGGGAGATGATGAAGGCATGCACTACTGTTTTTGCAGATTCATGGTTGAGGAATGTGCGGATCCGGGAGATATTTTTAAGTTGGAGTCGGCAGGAAGTAGAAAGGGCTTGGATATGAGGTTTGAAGGAGAGGTTGGAGTCCAGGGTTACTTTATCATATAATGTATGAAAAACAGGGAAAAATTCCAAGTGCAGAGAAATAATGAAATAAACTTTTGTTATTGTTTGCTGGGGGGTTGTTTTTACAGCGTTTATTGTGCCGCACAAAATGACTCGGAAACATGATTCGTCAGGTCAGTATGATTACAGTGATACCAAACTTGTATAGTGTTTTTTCAAACTATGTAAATTTGGAAGTTTTTAAAAAGTAATTTGTTTGTGTCACCAGTTTCTGAGACCCAACGATAGAGAAATGTGAGGACTTGTTTATTGCATGGCAAATTGAAATTTTCTTATTCAATAGTTTTTATTAACTTTTGTCAAATATAAGGGAAAGAAATGGGAAACTAGGGGACAACAGGGATAACGAGGGGGAATACAAATTGAAGTTTTTATATATTTCTTGTTTTTATTTTACTCACTTAAATAGCACTGCCATATTCAGCCATCATCATCAGTGTCCCCATTGGGGCTCAAAATCTAAATTCCTTATGTCTTTGGAGTATTGATATAATTCTGGGGTACATAGGATGCTTTGTTTTTTTACATTTTTTTTTTTAGAGAAGTGCTTCAAGCTTTAACCCCTATAGACAGATCTGGATTTACAAAGATAGGGCACCTTGGGTTACGTTCATGGTATGGTGGAGTGAGCTGGCAGTGAGAAGGGTCATCAAGCCGGATCATATCAAGGCGGACAAAGTCAGGGACAAAATCAGAAGTCAGGGACACGGTCAGTAGGAAGCCGAGATTAGTAACAGGAATCAATTAGGCTGAATCAGAGGAGCATAAACTAGGGTAAGTATAACTTATAACTGGCAGCTAAAGACTGACTTGCTAATAGAGAAGAGTCACGGCTCCAAGCAGAGAATCAATTACAACTGATAACTGTTAGCTGAAAAACACAAGTGAAATGGATGGGGGACATCATCTAGCCTAAAGTTTAACAGAAACCCACTGCCGTCACCCAGTAGCATCCATATTATTATTACGATGCTGCCTAGAGACAAACAGGCAGGAAAAACATATTCACATAGGGATGTTAACATATAGTTTGCTGTGTGTAATGAGTGCTCTGTGCTGATCGCTGTTGTACCCACTACTTTAGCATATGCCTTTGCAGAATATATTGTGTACTCTCTGCTGTACGGTGTTGTACCCAGTGCTGTACAGTATGCTTTGCAGTATGTATAGTGCTGTACTCTGTGCTGTGCTTTGGCAGGCTGCCCTGCTCCCTCACATGAGATGCGGGGGTGGAGTAATTCTCTGTTTTGGGGCTTTTCCAAATAAAAGAAGCTGAATCAGTGCAGGGCTGTGAGGACAGAGAGCTGGGTCGGTTCTACAAACAGCAGACATCTAAGCTCCTGGGACCTGGGAGGAGATCACATCTGCCGCAGGAGATAACGGACTGTGCAGGGAGCTGCATCTCCTGGGACGCAGCTTCTGGATACACCGGGTGCGAGCAGCCGCAAGGTGTGTATGTACATTCAACCTACTGGGGCTGTGACAGGTACAGAGAAACCTCACGGGACACCCACCCAAAATACACTAATACATCACCTTCTATGGGATGGACCTTCATATTCACAGAAGATAGGACAATCGAAAATCAGTCATAGAAGAATCTGGACTAGATGGGGGATGATCTCAAAGAGGTGGCTATCACTGCTTATAATACTAGTATTTAGCAGTCTCCAGTAGGGAGGGAAAATGTGCATGAAAAAAGGGTCATATTACATAATTGTATGGTTGGGTCATAATATAGGTAGGGGTTAAGTTATTAAATCAGTGTCTGTAAAGAGATAGTACAAGTAATTGTGTATAAAGTGAGAGTACTGGTAAATATGTGAAGTGAGCATGGTAGTAGACAGCGATCATACAATCCGTACACGATTAAATAAGTACATACACTGGTAATAGGACTACGTGTGCAGACAATAGGGACAGCACTAATGTGCATAGACTGGGGCTAGCATTAAATATAAGGGCAGTGGTATCCTGATAACTGCACAGTGACTGTCTTGAGTGCAGTGAGCTCACAAGCCATTAGTGCTTGTTGGGCTCACACCCCATTAGTGCTTGCTGGCTGGGCTCACACCCCATTAGTGCTTGCTGTGATTGCTGGGCTCACACCCCATTAGTGCTTGCTGTGATTGCTGGGCTCACACCCCATTAGTGCTTGCTGTGATTGCTGGGCTCACACCCCATTAGTGCTTGCTGGGCTCACACCCCATTAGTGCTTGCTGGGCTCACACCCCATTAGTGCTTGCTGGGCTCACACCCCATTAGTGCTTGCTGGGCTCACACCCCATTAGTGCTTGCTGGGCTCGCACCCCATTAGCGCTTGCTGGGCTCGCACTCCATTAGCGCTTGTTGGGCTCGCACCCCATTAGTGCTTGCTGTGCTTGCTGGTCTCACACCCCATTAGTGCTTGCTGTGCTTGCTGGTCTCACACCCCATTAGTGCTTGCTGGCTGGTCTCACACCCCATTAGTGCCTGCTGGCTGGGCTCACACCCCATTAGTGCTTGCTGGGCTCACACCCCATTAGTGCTTGCTGTGATCGCACCCCATTAGTGCTTGCTGTGATTGCTGGGTTTACACCCCATTAGTGCTTGCTGGCTGGTCTCACACCCCATTAGTGCTTGCTGGCTGGGCTCACACCCCATTAGTGCTTGCTGGGCTCACACCCCATTAGTGCTTGCTGTGATCGCACCCCATTAGTGCTTGCTGTGATTGCTGGGTTTACACCCCATTAGTGCTTGCTGGCTGGTCTCACACCCCATTAGTGCTAGCTGGCTGGGCTCACACCCTATTAGTGCTTGCTGTGACTGCTGGGCTCACGCCCAATTAGTGATTGCAGGGCTCACACCCCATTAGTGATTGCTGTCATTTGCGGATCTGTCACCGATGCCACCTTTGTCTTTTCCCAGGAGTGATCGACCATAGTCAGTGGGGCGCCCTCCCATGCAGTGTGCCGGTATTACAATGCTGTGGATCGTGCTGCTCTTGTCCTGTGGGGTCCCCGCTGCTCTGCTGCCATCTCCCCGATGCCCGGCGCGTTGTGACCCGTCCTCCTGCCCGCCGGCGCCCACTGACTGCCCGTCCGGAGAGACTGCTGTGCGCTGCAGCTGCTGCACGGTGTGCGCCGCGGGAGAAGGGGAGAGATGCGGGGAAGGAGCTGCGGATCCCACCTGCGCCTCCGCCCTGAGCTGTGTGAAGAGCCCGTCAGGGGGCGCCCGGATCTGTCAGTGCCCCTCACCCCAGCCGGTGTGTGGGAGTGACGGCAAGACATACAGCAGCCTGTGCAAGCTGCAGGCGGAGAGCAAAGCGGTGCAGAGTCAGGGCTCTGCCGCCATCATCCCCATCCAGAGGGGAGACTGTCAGCAGGGTAAGAGCTGCACTCATTCTGTGCTCTGCCTCTAGGAGAGCTGGGTGACCGCCAGACTGCTGTGTCACAGGGTGGTCACTCCACTCTCCGGGGCTGCCCGGGAAACTTCACGTTCCTGGGGAGCAAATTCAAGATGATGTTATCTATTGCAACCGAAAAATGCAGCAAGTTTGCAAATAATCTCAATAAAAAACTCCTCGTGTATTCTGCATACAGCACCTGTGCTGAGCTGTGTGTCTCCATGGTTACAGGCGCAGCTTCTTTAGGCTTTGTTCCCACAATGAGTTTTTGATGCAGATTTTCTGCGCCCATTAAATAAAATCGGTTTCTTGTATTTTTTTCTCTCGAAAATACTCAGTGAAATAATCATCAAAAGCTCATTGTGGGAACGTAGCCGTGATCCTGCTCTCCTGAGTGCCAGATAGGTCTTATTCAGACAACTGTGTATCACCTCCATGTCCTAGGTGGGGTTTTCACACTTACCCATTATCTACTGTTTATGGCGCTGTTCACATGTCACATTTGATTTGAAGACCGATTTTTCTGCAGAAAAAAACAAAGAGATGTGTATTTTTGATCCAATTAACAAACTCAACATTTCAAGTAAATACTTCAGTGGAAAAAAAAGATTGCACTCAGATGCCATCCGTGTGTCCCCCAAATACAGCCTATTTTCTACTATTCTGTGAGAATAATGGCCGAGTTTCATCAGTGATCTAAGTGCTTAGCACGGTGGATGTGAAACACTGACAAGGGCCTTTAGGTGTGCAGCTCCTTCACTGTCTACTACTGGTCTATAGGAGCTCAGTGGTCGGCTCCAGGGGAACGAGCTCCCTTAGGCCACGGCCCCACTCTCAGTATTTGGTCAGTATTTTTTCTCAGGAGTGGGAGCCAAAACCAGGAGTGGGTGATAAATGCAGAATTGGTGACTTGTTTCTATTATACCTTTTCTCTGATTGTTCCTCACCTTGTTTTGGCTCCCACCCCTGAGAAAAAATGCTGACCGAATACTGATAGTGGGACCGTGGCCTTCTCAAGCTAACTGTATTTAACTTGGTGTCTCCTACCTGTGACACCAATACTAAGTGAAAAACTTGGAAACAGCTCAGACGTCTGAATGAGCCATAAGTTTGTGTTGTATTGTCAGAATTATCTACACCTAGAAATACATGTGAAAAAGGTAAAAAAAAAAAATCCGCCACTCACTCATGTACTAAGAAATAGCGCAGCCTGAAAGGTCTCGTTCACATCCCGTTTTTGCCTCCTGATCTGTTTGGGTGCTAAGCCCCTAAAGTACATGATAAACATCTCCAAAGACGCCCATTACTCTGACTTAGGCCACAAGAGAGTCCGTTTAGCCTATGTCTTGCTGGTATACTTTAGTGCGTGAGAAAGAAGTGTATGAAATAGCCTAGATGTCTACTGTATTCCACTATACGGCCGTCACAGGCATCCATCCATTAGCTGTTCATGAGCTTTTGCATGGATGACATTGTAGCCTATGGGTGACAGATGCCATACAGCGGCTTCCATCGTGCATAGACTACTATGGCATCAATTAAAGGGCTCATTCTCAACTTATTAAATAAGTAAAATTGTAAAGTGGTGATAAAAATAGGCAACTTTGCAATTTACCTCCTATAAAAATGCTCTCCTTAGTCAAGAACAGAGGGATTTTTAATTTTATTGTTTGTTGCCTGGGTTACCGGCCTCCCAACAACCCTATTGATCAACTGAAGGGGAAGGAGTACAGCTTATATAGCAGAGCGCCGTAAAGTTTGCACTGGCTGTGCATGGTACTGCAAGCTCCCTGCTATACAAATGAATGGAGCTATGCTAGTGCCAGCGCTTCACAACCCCTGGAATTAGAGGATCTTGGGGGATGCCAGGAGTCGGACCCCTACAGCTCTCATAGTGATGACCTGTTCTAATAAAAGCAAATATGGACATCATAGAAGAAGGTTCCTTGCTCAGGACCCACCTTTATGAACCAGTGTAGAGAGCCACATACACACTTCTTTCAGTAGGGCAAATCTCAGAGCAGCAAACTAAGGAGCAACACCTCTCATTGCCTTATTACTTAGGATGGAGTAGGATTCCTGCCAAGGTTTACCCCTGACACTGCTGGCATAGGCACCAGCACATTGAATATGAGGGGCAGATGTGGCAGTGCATAAAGTCACTATGCCAGATCATAGTCTGGACTAAGGCCAATGAGTTCTATTTTCACTTTTTTTCTTAAAAAGTAACTACCTTTTTATTTGTTTTTTAATAATTTTGTCCAGCATGGAAAGTTCTGAAACTTTTGCAAATCAATTCATTAGGGAATTTGTCTTCATTCCTGCTAAATAAATACATGAAAGTGGCTTCCAAATTTCTTCTTTTCCCCAGTTTCCCTTTAGGTGTATTGGTATCAGAATATACTCATTTGGAGTACAGATGATGGCAGTGAAAGGGTTAGGACTACAGATGAGCGGATCGAGTTGCAGGATTCCGGGCCAGAATGCGCATTGGAGTCCGTAATCTGACCTTGATACTCAAATATTTGAATTCAGCCTTTGTGGGACACAGGTGCTGAGCTGACCTTTCACTACCATCATCTGTACTCCAAATGAATATGTTCTACTATAGAATCAGCTGAATGCAGGCAAATAGACTGGGAAGAGCGCGGGTTTGGAGGCTGGTTCCATGACTTTTTTTTTTTTTTTTACAGCAATGAATACAAATCCACTAATGAAGTGATTTGCAAAGTTTCATAACTTTCCATTCGGGACAAAATTAATTAAAAAAATAAAGAAAAGTTTAGTTATTAATTATGCCATTGGCATACTGTGAAGTTTTTCTGTCCCTTTAGGTATCTGGAGCCTCTTATTAGGAGAACATGTTGATAGCACAGATAGTTAAGTAATATGTGAGCCATGTGAAAACTGATGGATGACCATAGACGGCCCTAGGGCTTAGTAATGATAATCTTTACTGTAGCTAATAAAAAAACAAAACAATTTCTTCAAGTTCAACCATCAAACCGAAGCCGGCACGTAACTCACATCCCATAATTCTATATTACAGGACAGAAGGACCCTGACAGCCCTCGCTATAAATACAACTTCATAGCTGATGTGGTGGAGAAGATCGCACCAGCTGTTGTGCACATTGAGCTCTTTCGCATGTAAGTTCCTCCGGTGCAATAAGTAGAAATATGGTTCAGACGGGGACGTATAATTACCGGCGACAGGCAGGAAATATTAATGTTAGTCTCCAGATGGAATAACTTGACCTTGCTCCTGACATAGTTCGTATCTGCAGCTTAAAGTACAGTATATCTGACACAAGAGTAGACATGTTTCTGCCATCGCCTGGGTATGATGTCTCTTCTGCGCTGTGCACTTATATCTGTGAACCCTTAACTGTTTTTACATTAGGTTTATGCCTTTTTGTTTGTTTTTTTCTGGTGAAATCTGTAGAAAATTTTTTTTTTGTTGTTCTATGGGGTCATAAAAAAAGATAATAATAATTTCCCTTATTTTTCCACCAGTATCGCCACATATCAGCAACAAGAAAAAATATGACAGTAACATAAAAATAAAGGCCCACGTATCACAAAAAAAAAAAAGACGCCATAATTACTTGAGTATCCTAATGAGAACATTTTTTATAGTTCTGTAAACTGCATATACAAATAAACCCAAAAATGTGCCTGGTCAGGAATGGGGGTAAATGGCTTGGTTTTGAATCGGTTAAACAATTGAATCAAACATTAACATATGAAAAATTCAGCAATATAAAATACATCAGCACTATAATATCTTCAGGAGGATGGTTCTTCTTGTGCCATACTCTTAGGCTACGTTCCCACAATGAGTTTTTAGTGATTTTTTTTTTTGATTTTTTTATTTTTTTTATTTTTACGCTGTTTAATTTAGAAAAAATACAAATAAGCTATCTTAAGAGGTGCAGAAAATCTGCAACATCAAAAACTCACCAAAAGCTGATTGTGGGAATGCAGTCTTACAAATAACACAATGTCAATATACAGACAAAAGATCAGATATTAGTTACTAGTTCAAAAATATTTAAATGTTTTGTTCCTTTCCTATAAATGTACAGACACTTTGTTTTATCCCGTTGCGATCATCTCACTGCCGACTCTTGTTCTTAGGTTTTCTTTCTTTGGAAAACGTGAAATTCCAGCAGCCAGCGGCTCTGGTTTCATTGTCTCAGAAGATGGCCTGATTCTTACCAATGCCCATGTGGTCACAAACAAGCAAAGGTTAAAAGTGGAGCGCAGTGACGGGTCTACGTATGACGCCAAGATCATAGACGTGGATGAAAAGGCCGATATTGCCTTAATCAAAATCAAAGCAAAGGTACAGAGATATTTATCGTGCTTATTACCTGCGACTGCTACAACTTCCAGCAGGCCATTACAGTCTTTGTCTACCAGCATTTGCTGGCAATTATAGATTTGCAACAACCAGAGGGCTACAGGTTGGAGATTACAATCTATAAGAACTTGCATATGTGATGAATGCAATGTACTAAATCCTAAGTACTGATTAATAAAAATCTTGAACTTATCTGCCATAATACACTGGAGCGGCACCAGTCCTATTTCTAAGATCCTTAGCTCCTTGGGGCATTAAAGGGAATCTGTCAGTAGGATCACCCCTCCTAAGCCTTCTATATCGTCATGTAGGCCAAAGGAAGCTGAATAAAATGATACCTTGGTATCTGAAATCCGATGTCTTATTCCAGAGAAATCCACATTTTTCTTAATATGTAAATGAGCTGTTAAGATCTATGGGCCGGACATAGATCTCCCTGAGAATCTGCCTCCAGAGATTATTGTAAATTAAAGGGAACGTTACCAGTGTGAGACATGTAATGACTGACAGTCTGCTCTCCTGCTCTACATGTCTCGCACTGGTAACGCCCCTTTCATTTACAGTAAGCTCTGGAGGCAGATTCTCGGGGAGATCTATGTCCGGCCCATAGATCTTAACATGCATGCATCTCACGGCAAACAATGATATTGCGCCTGCCCTAATAATTAGCAGAGGCGCAATGGATGCCGGCACGTAGCAGGAGGTTCACAGGACTATGGTTTGGTAGCCACAGACTATTGACATGGCTGCTAATCTTTTTGATCAACTCTAAAGCCATGTTCCCACATAGCGTAAATGCTGTGGGGGTTTTTTTGTGCAGAAAATCTGCTCCATGTAATTGTATATGCAAAGTGTATGCGATTTCATGAAAACTCCTGCCCGCTGGACGGTTAAAGATGCTGTTGAACTGTACGGTTTTTGGTGCATCTTTTCTTTGAGGAGCCTGAAAAACTGCAAGTAAAAAAAAAAGAAGTTGCATTTTTAAGTGCAAAATCAAAATTTTTCTGTGCTAGAACAAGCGTTAAAAACACTGCTTCAAATCTACACAAAAAAGCTCATCAAATAAATGGGGAAAATGCAGCAAAAAATGCAATTACCAGAGAAGATTGTTATTGCCTATTTTGATACTGACACCTGCAGTAATTATGCTACGTGTAAACACAGCCTTATCAGATCACCCTTGCGTTACATTCAGTCTGGATATAGAAATGTTCACAAGTGCAATATCTTCTCATCAGATGTTGAAAACTCAGTTTTCCTGTCTGGACCATGGATATTTTCTTTATTTGGAATGTAGGTGCAGTTTTTCTTGGGTTTGTACAGTGAAACCATTCAGGTTGATGTCTCTGCATGCACTGCACACTTGTACACATTCATATACATTAAGATGAAAGCGGGGGAAGCCCGGATCAGCCGGTCATACACATGGTGAGGACTGAGTGCAATATTACACAGGGTATCTAACACCATCAGAGATTATGAGATTGTGTATCTGAAACATGTGAGTCTTTGTGTACGCTGGACTCCAGCCAGGGAGCAGAACTCATTAGACCTCTCTGGAAATGTGTGACAGCACAATCCTGCATCCGTACACAGAGCTGACTGCTATGGAAGTAACGTTCCCATCCCTTACAGTTTCCACATGAGCCAGACTACAGGTATAGGATTTTAGGTCTGATTAAAGATACCATATCATAAAGTGCAGGGCATGCTGGGAGTTGGCTTCATCTGGTGGTTGGGAGTGCCGTTCAGCAGGAAAAATTTTAAAGCACTAGTCCTCTTCTTTTTTAGCATCCCAGATGTCCATTGTAATAGTACTTTATTAAGTTGGAATAGCCTTTTATTGAAGACTACAAATATCAAAAGACTGACCGTCACTTCCAAAACTTCCAAGAGTATCCATCTCCATATATCCCAACAAATAAAGTAGCACTCTGTAACGCTATAGCATGCAAGCATGAAATATATGAAATTTGAATTGCATTACTGCTCTAGATAATAGGAATAATTGAGAATACTTAGCGCATAAATTGGCCATTTCATGTGTGCCCAATAGCCACGGTAAGGCGATTCCCATTGCTGGGAACCTATCTAGTGTGAAGGATCTTACCTTCCCATATACATGTAGGTGTCAGCCTAAGAGAGGATTCCCACTAGATAGGTTCCCTGCAACGAGAATCGCCTTACCACGACTGCTGGGTATACATGAATTGGCCAGTTAATATGCTAAGTATTCTCAATTATTGCTATTTTCTAGAGCCGCAATGCAATTCAAATTTCATATATTTCATGCTTGCATACCATAGCGCTACAGCGTGCTACTTTATTTGTTACTTTTATGGAAGGCTGATAAAATTTTTATTAGGGCTCATATCTGTTTTTGTCTTGTGTCTTTCACCTCCAGCACAGTCACATTATATTGTATGGGGTTATTCACATGTGTTTTTTTTTTTTTTTTTTTTTTTGTCTGGATAAAATAAAGTGTGACTTGGTCCAATGTATGGAACAAACTTGGCCCGTTCAAGTGAGCAGGTCTGTGGAATAAAAATGGACAGTACAGGGATGCCATCAAGTTACCTCCTAGTGCTATTTGATATTCACTCACTGGTTAAAGGGCTGTTTCAGATGTCCATGATCATCAGTCCCGTCTCGGATCGCAATGCATGGATTGGCCACACATCTCCCGAACCGAGTGTGACAGCCTCGTAGAAATATATGAAGCGGTCATGCTCGGGGGTCACGCGATTCGTCCGTGCATTGCAATCCGAGATCGGACTGATGATCACGGGTGTCTTAAAGAGCGCTAACTGGGAGAAGCTTTACCACCCTCCATCAATGTTATTTTTGCATAAAAGTAAAGCGGACAACAAATGGATTGTGGAAATGGACAAACGGAACAAAAATGAACCAGTACACTAATAAAAAATGTTCCTTTTTTTTCACACAGACTTGTAAATTTGGCCATACGGTTTTTAGCTTCATTGGAAGTAGTTGCATGCTTGCTACCGGACAATAGTGTTTTTATTTTTATGCATTTTTATGCCTTCTCCAAAATGTTAAAGTAGGGCACATCTGTTCATCCGTTCTTTATAGACTTTTTTGTGAGACTGTAAACTTCATTCTGCAATAAATATGACCCCATCTGGCAATTCCACTGCATAAATAGTTGAGGTTACACTGTATAGCATGACATGTACAGAGCTGTATATACCTAATTAGTCATGTTAGTGTACGGTGCCAGTTGGGAGACAGACTATGAAGTTGGACTCATCAGTCTTAATCCACATGTTTTCAATGGGCGAATTCCAAAACCTGTGCCTGCGTCCTTCAGCGCGGCTCGCTGTTAGTAAATATACGTAATCTAAGTATGCGCTGGCTGGCTCGCTTACAATTCGTGCCTGTGAGAACCTGTCAGGGGAAGATATCGTGGAAGAGTCACCCACACAAACAAGGAGGAATCCTTTCCCCGTAGGCTGCAGAATAAATCAGCAAATATACGAGCATGCCGCTTATTGATGTATGAAGTGACTTAGTCGTAGCCAGGTGTCGGCCCATTAAGATGAGACGTCTCCTTCAGTGAATCTTCCCTTCGGTAGACGTCTGATCGCTATGTGACTCATAGGCAGCTGCTTTTGGCTACGAACAATGGCAGCGCTCGGAGGATGCAGCAGCGCTCTGCTCTCGTTCTTGGGAAAGTTAGAAAAAGTGATGTGGCAAGTCCTGACTTATGAGAACAATATGTCTATGGTTTTGGAGATTTCCTGCCTGGCACTATGCTGTATAACGCCACCTTTTTCTTATTACTAAGAACTTAATTTTTTCAGTGCTTGTGAGTGTTTTGTTTTTTTTTTGTTTTTTTTTATATAAGAGACACATTACCAGCACTTTATAATTTGGCCCACTAAACCAGAATTCACTCTGTGTAATCAATTACAGCCTACAAAAAATAAGTCCTATATCCCCAACCATCTTTTTTTCCCTGTAGCTTTTCTTTTTTTACCATTCTTTCCTAATTTAAAGGAACACTCCAATGTTATGCCTAGTGCAAGGCCTTTGGGCCTCATATACATTAGATAAATGTCGGCAAAACAAATGTCTGGATGGTAGCGGTCTCTCCCGACTCCTCCAAATTCAAGGAGCTCTCGAGTCTGAGAGAGCCGCTGTCAGACTCCTCTAATGGCGGCTTGTCTTCAGGGAGAACGAAGATCGGCAGCTCAAATCATTTGTTGGAGTAGAGTTGGGAGGTCCCCATTCACATTCAAATAATGGCCGACTTTAGTCTAATATGTATGGGGACCTATAGGGTGGGTGCATGATATAGTTTAGTTTTCACTTTAGTGTCCTTTGAATCGCTGGGAGATGCTGATTTTACCTTTTCAGTCAGGCAATACTCCCTGGGAAAAAAACGTATGCACGTTCGCTTTCCTTAAGAAAAGAACGTCTCTAAAGGCCGAAAGGGTATCTAATGTGTATGGGGGCCTACCCAATTTTTCCCCAACCAATCGTGTTAAGGAAGAGAAGAATCTGGAATTTCAATGGCTGAACCTTTTGTTTGGCGCACAGATAAGTCGCTGCCAGACTCCTCTGATAGCGGATCTCTCATAGAGGACACAGGGGCACTCGGCTGAGCGTTCCTTTCTATGTGGGAGAGCTGTCAGCTGAACAATTGTTTGACTGACTGCTGTCTAATGTGTTTGGAGGTCTTAAAGGGGTTTTCCCACAAACAAAATTTCATTTTAATCAATGGATCTTGGAATAATAATAAGTTCCACAATTGAATGTATTTAAATAAAATGTCGCTCTGCTGAGATAATCTTATAAATGTGCCCCTGCTGTGTACTGTGTAATGGCTGTGTCTGACCGTACAGGAACATGGTCTGATCATACCACATCTCCTGGGCAGGGGAAGAAGCAAAAGATTATATAGATAGCACAGCAGGAGATCACAGCTGATTCTTTCTTTGAAGTAAAACATTGTTCAAAAACAGGCAGTGAAATGCTTTTACCTCACAAAAAGAATCAGCTGTGATCCCCCGCTGTCCTGTCTGTATACTCTTTTGCTTTCCCTGCCCAGGAGATGTGGTATGATCAGACCATGTTGCCTGTACGATAAGACACAGCTATTACACAGGGGAACATTTATAAGATTATCTCAGCACAGGAACATTTTATTTCAACACATCCAATTGTGGAATTTTTTATTATTCCAAGATCTATTGATTAAAATGAACTTTCGTTCTTGGGAAAACCCCTTTAAATTTCTGTGCCGTGTGTGCACACACCAGGCAGGACATGAAGACATAACATCAGGGCTGGTCCAAGATTTACTGAGGACTGTGGGCAGAATTTTATATTGGGGTGCCTTCCTGCTTTTGGAAGGCAGGGAAGGGACGCTTGCTAAAAAAAAAAAATCAGGCTACATACAGTCATGGACCTGGAGCTGTTTGCAAGAGACGAGTGGCCCAAAATTCCATCTGAGAGGTATAAGAAGCTTGTTGATGATAATAGGAGGCGATTGATTGCAGTTATTTATTCCAAAGCGTATGCAAACAAATAATAAGTTGAGGGTGCCAACAATTTTGTCCGGCCCATTTTTGGGGGTTTGTGTGAAATTATGTCCAATTAGCCTTTTTTTTCTCAGTTTTTTCTGAGTTGTTCCAATACTCACAAAGGAAATAAACATGTGTAAATGCAACAATTTTCTGGGAGAAATATTTCATTTTCTGGAATAATTTCAAGGGTGCCAACACTTTCGGCCATGACTGTATGTGAAAATTACACCTCTACTATAATGCCCAAACAATAGAGCTGTTTTGTGCCTAAATAAAAATGCAATACGGTGCGCTAATAAAACCACCATACAATGCATAAGTACCATAACACTCAGACTATAGTGGTTAGGCCCAACCTTGCTGGGGATCACTCTGTGCCTTGTGGTGGAACCGCTAGATGATGGGGACAGGGTTGACAACAGTCCCTCGTCAAATTGGCAACTCTGGATAGGGACCCTAGGGTTAGGGCATTTGCTCCTTTTTGCCCTACCTACAATCTGACCCTGTATATGTTTTGCCTACAGGGTTCCTTTAATGCATTTTAGCCACTCTTGTGCCCAAGTAATGAATAAAATAATAAAGTGCTACTACATAATGGCTTAATATATAAAACTCCATCTTCGTATGTTTTTGCAGGGGAAGTTGCCTGTTCTGCTCTTGGGCCGGTCTGAAGACCTGCGTCCAGGAGAGTTCGTCGTTGCCATTGGAAGTCCATTCTCTCTTCAAAATACGGTCACCACCGGTATCGTGAGCACCGCACAACGTGGTGGGAAGGAACTGGGCCTGAAAAACTCTGATATGGAATACATTCAGACTGATGCCATCATTAACGTAAGTCCCTAATTAATCATCTACCAGCTTTGGTTTACAGATGGCTGTAATATGGTGCCATGTGGCAGACTATGTGGGACAAGAGTTGATCCGATTCCTCAGGGTGAAGAAACTGACCCCTTTTTCTAAAAGTTTTGTTCATTTATGTTGCTTTGGCCCCTTACAATTGCCTAAAAGTATTCATACAAGACAATATTAAAGGGAGACTGTCACCCCCAAAACTCTATTTAAACCACTTATACAGCCCTATGAAGGACTTGGCAACTATAACTCCTGTTTCCAGTATATTAAGAAAAAACATTTCATATAAAAATGGGGCTCCTCAGGCTACTCTTGGCTTGGCAAGGGCTCAGGGGACCATTTCGCCCTCTCAACCAGGACACTGTGCACATATAGCTTGATTGACAGCTCTAGCTTGCCCAAAGCAAGAGCCAGAATACAATCCTTGGGCTTTGCATGGCCATTCAGACAATGCAGAAGCACCCCGAGCAAACACACCATGTCAGTGCAGGTGCGCTCTCTTGCCTCTCTCCTCTGAACAGTGGTCGCTCGCAGCTGTGTGATACTGTGTGCAGCGTGCAAGTGCTGCAGACAGGAGTGGGGTGTGAGAGAGCGACTGCACTGATACTGTGTGAAAGCGGTCCCTGGGTTCCTGCGTCGTCAGTGTGGATCAGCAGGGACCAAGGATTCAGGTTGCTTAGATCTAGTGACGCGCCCCTGGGCCTGCTGTGTCGTGCGGCATCGCGCGCACGGGGGCTTACCCGGAGCCGGATCAGATGGGGGTAGTAGTCTCGTGGCGGTGACCCGGTCCGTGCCCAGGGAGTCAAACTGAGCGGCAGTCTTTAGCAGTAGATGTTAGAATGTTCGACTACGCCACCCGTTGAATGCGGCTATGAAGCCGCCGCTGCAGGACAGTCCGCTGAGGCCGGTGGTACGGATGTGCAGCGTGGATGGTATAACCCCCAACGGGAGGGGTATGGCCTCAGGGCAGCAGATGTGGATGATAGTGGTAGTGATGGTGCAGCAAGGAAGCTCAGAGACGTGTGGTGCAGTTTCAAGGCTTTTACTCACAGGTGTTGCTCCGGTCACTTCGGCCAGCAGTGACCACCCGAGCCGTGCTGCGTCCACCAGGTGCGGGACTCGGCCAACCCCCAGGCAGGTCCAGAGCGTGGTCCCGAGCTCCCCTCTATTCCTTCCTACGGGCCGTCCTCACCAGGGACCCACCTTTGTCCGGCTCCCTCGGGTCTTTTGGTGGCGAAACCTTTCCCGGCTTCCCTGACCCTATGCGTGGTTTGCCTTCCTGGTGGATATGGTGAGGGGTCGCGCCAAAACTTGTCCACGACCTCCGGTTCCTGGCTAAGGATGTTTAGCCTCTACCAGTTTGGGATCCGGTACCCTCTTCTGCCAACCCTTCACCCGTCTTAGTTCACTTGTGGGATCTCAGGGTTCCCTCTGCTTGTGTCTCTGGGCCTTTCACTGGGTTTTTCCTCTTCTTCCTCTTTCTCTGCTCTTCAGGCCTGGCCCTGGAGCTGGGCCCAGCCGGAGCCACAGCTCCCTGTCAGCCCTCTCTGGCTGAACTCTCCCTCAGAACAGACCCTGTCTCAAGATGGTGCCCACCTCTTATACTCCCTCTGACACCCGAGCCCAGGTGACTAGCACCCAATGGGCTCCTTCCTATGCCCAGAGTCCCTCCCCTGTCTGCTCCTACACTACTGGGATGTTCCTCCCCCCCTCCCACTCCAGCCAGGGACAGACGCTGTCGTACCTGCACATCTACCTAGTGGGAGTACCGTTGTTCTGTCCCCCGGAAATGGGATGAGTGTAGTGCATGCAGCTAACTGAGCTCGGTCCCACACTCCATCCTTACCCGGGAGTGGAATACCACACCTCTGGTTTGAGGTGCAATACCCCTGTAGCAGCCGAGTCCTCGGGGTGCTACACTAGCACTGTCAATCAACTTAATCCATGCCAAGGGGTGCACCGAGGAGCCCTCATTTGCATATGAAGTGGAACTTTTTTTTTTTCTGAAATATTAAAGAAGCAAAATCTGTGCTGCACATATGATTCTTATAGTGGCTTAGTCCATTTAGTCTTAGTAGCTTAGTATACTGTAAGTGGTTAAATTGAGTTTTAGCGGTGACACACATACGGGTATGTAGTGTTGGGTAGGATCAAGACATACACGAGTATGATGAGTTTGGTTGGCCAAAGAAAACTTTAATTATGTCCAGTGTAGTTTTTGAGGACAGATATTTTATTGACCCAATGGGCCATAACATGAAAAGTTTTCTATAATGTACATAGACAAGAAGCTTGGGAAATTCAACCTTAGAAGAAAATATTAGTAATAATATATTTGCTTTCTTTTCAGTACGGGAACTCTGGAGGACCTCTTGTGAATTTGGTAAGAGACCCTGCCCTTTATGCCCTCAGTTATTGGTTATGTATGTGAGTTCATAAGGTGTTGTCAGAACATGTTACCTGATACAGCCTGGCAAGAGCTCTGTGGATTGGCATCGCATTACTACATGGCTCAAATATGTATGGTTGGCAAGACAAACACAGGGTGGTGGTGTTAGTGGCTGACTAACCCTCTACCGACTTTGCTTACGATCTACAAATAACTTTTAAGTTTATTGAAGTTTTAAGTATCTGAATGAAAGGAAAAGTTTCGTAGACATGATTGAAAACAGTAATATATTAGGTAAGCTAGAGTGTAAAAACAAAAAAATAAAAACACTATAAAAGGAAAAGCCACAAAAAAATTGAGTAATAACTTCCAAAAATAGAAAATGACTACTAACTTCCTGAAGTTTCACTTATTGCTGAAAATGTCCTGTTTTCATTCATATTGTGCTGATGTTTGCTGACTTTTTTCCTGGTGGTCTAGAGATACTTTTGTGTAACAGGTGTTTGCCCCCAAAATCCCACAATTTTCTTGTACTATATGGACAAAAATGTTGTGCCCCCTCCACATTACACCTACAGTAGGTTTAATCACCTCCCATTCTAAATCAATGAGCA
Source organism: Phyllobates terribilis (assembly GCF_046119375.1). Taxonomy (NCBI): domain Eukaryota; kingdom Metazoa; phylum Chordata; class Amphibia; order Anura; family Dendrobatidae; genus Phyllobates; species Phyllobates terribilis. The sequence goes on along the minus strand of NW_027362765.1, from coordinate 454,459,710 downwards.
TTAATATGGAGTTAGTCCCTGCTTTGCAGCTAAAGAACTTCTACTCTTTCGAGAAGGGTTTTCTACAAGATTTTGGAGGTGTCTGTAGGAATTTTTGCCTGTTCATCCAGAAGAGCATTTGTGAGCTCAGACATTTATGTTGAATAAAAGGCCATGACTCATAATCTCTGTTCTAGTTCATCCCAGAGTTGTTGGATGGGGTTAAGGTCTGGGGTCTGTTTGGCCGGTCAAGTATTTCTATACCAAATTCACCCAACCATGTCTTTATGGACCTTGCTTTGTGCACTGGTCCTGCTGGAACAGAAATGGTTCTTCCCCAAACTGTTCCCACAAAGTAGGAAGCTACAATTGTCCAAAATGTCATGTGTGTTGAAGCATTAAGATTTATCTTCACTGGAACTAAGGGGCCTAGTCCGACCAAGAAAAACAGTATTGTTGGCACAATGTAGTCAGGGAGACAATGTTATCCTGGCCTTCGACAAATCTTGACTTGCCAATAATACTGCAAGATAAGTAAGTGTGAACCATCACACAGAAGACATTTCCACCTCTCGAGAGTCCAGTGGTGACAGCTTTACACCACTTCAGCTGACGCTTGGCATTGTGCCTGGTGATATATGACTTGTATGTAGCTGCTTGGCCATGGAAATCCTTTGCCACAAATACCCAGCAGGGGCACAGTTTTTGTGCTAATGTTAATACCAGAGGAGGTTATGGAATCAGTTGGTGACTTTCTGCCCTCTGCTCCTCAGCACTCGGTGACCCCCCTCTGTAAAGTTAAATGATCTCCACTTAATGGCTGAGTTGCTACGGCTCCTAACATTTTAGCTTTTCAATAATATCACTCAGTTGCTCGTAGAATATTTTGGTGGAAAGATATTTCATGAACCGAGTCATTACACCAGTGACGTCCGGTTACAGGACCATGCTGATGTAGGTTAGAACAAGTCTTTTTGCCACGCGTTAGTTTAGATTAGGATCTAGCTACTGAGACCTCCAACAATCCTAAATTCCAAGTCCCCTGTCCATGTATGACCACCACTCCTATAGACAGTGACTGGATCAGTGGTTGCTCACTACTGGTCCATGCACAGAGGACTTTGGAAGCCCCCTACTCGTAACCGGTGAAGGTCCTAGTGGTCTGAACCCTAGAGATCATACATTTATCACCTACCACCTCTGCTTTCTCTTCTCCCAAAATAGTCCCCATTTATATTGCAGCTTGGTCTTGTGCAATAACCCCGGGTGACTTTTTTGGTAATATTTTGATTGTAGCTGTGTTTAATAGCTTGGTAGTGAATATATACAAATTATTATAATTCTTCTTAGAAACACATTCATATAGAAATCTTAACAAATAAGTAAAGCTCTTCATAAATCAAAAGTGCACATCATAAGAAAAACCACACTCAACACTCAAACCCTTTATAGCTTGTTTCCCAGAACTCGAAGGCTTGCAATTTTCACTTACAAACCCTAAATGTTGTTTCCGCCATGCAGTATAGTATTTCTGTTGGACCACGCTCTTTTAACCAGTGTTTTCTTTTTCGCACCACAGGACGGTGAAGTGATCGGGATAAACACTCTGAAGGTTACTGCTGGCATCTCCTTTGCTATTCCATCAGATAAAATCCGCAAGTTTCTTGCCGAGTCACACAGCAGACAGTCCGCAGGTGATTTTGCAACCTCTGTCCTTTCGTGGGCAAACATGCAATGAATGGTCACCATTTATTACCACTGATAACAACTACTTGCAGTCGAGGCCAACCTACGCATTCACAGGCTGAAGTTTGAGGGAAAATAAACAGAAAATAAATAAATGGTATTTTAGATGAAAGAGAAGGTAATGACACATGGCGAAGTTGTGAAGGCCCACACATGAGTTCAAAACTAGCTACTTATTAGGGTCTAACCAACATGGATAGAAGTGTGTGGTCCGGGGCGTGGATATAGTTCTTTGACCCCAGTACCAAAAAAAATTGCTATGAGTGCTATGAGGATTCTTTAGTGTAAAAGGGGTCTAGAGCAAAAATGTGAATCGGGCCCCTCACTAACCCAAAGCACTTGTAATTTCTTTTTCTACTTCAGTTCTTGCTGTGTATTAGATTTTTATGTAAGTTCCTCCACTACTTGAGAAAGGGTGACGGAGCAATTAGAACTCCCTTTTAAACTACAGTACCTTTATAGCAGAAACCATGATCGGACTCCTAAAAATGACCCTGTTTTTGTGCATATGGGAAAATAAAATGGACCCTTTTTTACCCGTGTGCTGGATCCAATTTTCGTCCTTTTTTACCATCATCGGGATCCATTTTTCTCATATGCAAAATAAATAAATACATTTTCCAACCTTTTCCCACCCATTGAATAGTAAAAATCAAAGCGAGTCTGTAAGTTTGATTCTCAAATCGGATATAAATGGAGATGTCTCTATTTTTTTTTTTTTTTTGCGGACAAACTTTTCCCCCTCAAAAAGAGAGACATGTAAACATGCCTGTAGACTATAATGAATACCTTCATAAAAACTTCTTTATTTAGTCCAGATTTAAAAGCAGCAATGGAGGCATGTATGTGTTACCCTCCTGCCATTTAGTTTTTTCTGTGCCGCTTGTGTCTACCATTGCTGTTTTTAAATCTGGACTAAATAAAGAAGTTTTTTATGAAAACACGAGTGCCGGCTTTTTCACTTGGTTTAATCCTTGGAGAACTTCTGCTGAGCACTGGACAAGTGAGCTGGTTGCCCTTTTTTCTTGCATTTATAATGAATACCTATAGATAGAACAGGTATACGGCAATGGATATCTGAATGAGGCTTTACACTCATTCAGCAGGTTCACAATGTTCTCCAGCTGAGATCAGAGAATTGGCGCCCTTCATTCTTGGCAACAATATATTGCCACATGTATGTGGACTCCTGACCAATACATCTATGTGATCCCATTATAAAACCACGGGATTTAGTTTACAATTTGGCCCCTGTTTGCAGCGATAGCAACTTTTACTCTTCTGGGAAGACATTTTCTATAAGACTTTGGAGATATCTGGGAATTTGTCCCATTCATCCAAAAGAGCATTAGTGAATTCAGACACCGACGTAGGATGATCTCACAATAAGTCAAGATGTTTGATGGGGCTGAGATTAAGGCTGAGTTCAGCCAGTTGAGTTCCTCCAGACGGCACCTGTCACCCATGTCTTCCCAGAGATCTCTATGTGCAGGACATGTCTTGCTGGAGCAGGGAAGGGCATAGTTGGAAGGGAGTATTGTCAAATATGTACATTTTGTAATCTATAATTGCAGCTTTATTATATTGAAGAATCCATCTCCATCTGTATTAGTGGTGGCCTTCAAGGGTTCATAGTAAACTAACTTATTACAAAGCAAACCAGAAGCCTCCAGTGTAATGTGCACATTCAGTTCTGTTGCATCTGTTGGAAAATTGGAATTCAACGCTGCCAGAGGTCGTGAACATTCATTACTCCGGGGCACGGTGAAATATGGATTCATTCTTGGTTGTATTGACTTTTGTAGTTTTGTCACCAGCGGCTCCAGTTGACGTTTATGTTCACTGACTGCGAACTATAGATCGGCACGGACACTGAATCTTTTTTTTTTTTTAGAAGGTTACAATGACAAATCGAAATCTCGCTAATACAGGCCAGTTCATTTGACTTTCATTACAGTCTGAAGGCTGATGCGAGCCAAAGGTCCATAGAGGTCTGCAAAGTGCTGTTGTCCCTTTGGTGGGTGTCTTCAAGGGTAATTTCCAACATTACAAGTTAACACCTATTCACAGGGATGATTGGTGGGAGTCCGGATTTTTGGAGCCCCATTTATTCCGAGAACGGGTCTCTGAAATGCCCTTTAGGTATTGCCGCGTATGCTGACCACCACTGCATTCATTGGGACCACTCGTCTTTTTTGCTGCAGTCCAGTAGAGAATGAAATGGAGTGGTGGTGCCTCATTCCTTCAGGGCATTTCAGAGCTCTGTTCTTGGGATTGGTGGTGGTCCCAGCGATCGCCCATCCTGTGCTTAGGCAATAACTTTGCATTTCGGGAATAACCTTTTAACGTCCAATCAAACTTGTGACGTGTCTCTGTTATATGTCAGAAGTTTTCTATTAACGTCTTTATGGTTTATTCTGTGACAGTGTAACCTCATTGCCCACAAGAAGACTTTTTCCATTATGACTATGTGCAGTTTCATATTACAAGTTTATCTAATATTTCTTACAGGCCAGGGAATTAAGAAGAAAAGATACTTAGGAATAAGGATGCTGTCACTCAACGCAAGGTGAGAACCTTCCTTTATTCCATAGGTGATTTTAATTCATTGATATTTAGGATAATGTTTTCTGATTCTACTATGCAATCCATCTACTGCATATGTAATGCAAATCCTAACCAAGGCACCGACTGGTCTAGTGCAAATAATGTCTTGTGTCATTGCAGCAAAGTGAAGGAACTGAGGGAGCAATTAAAGGATTTCCCTGATGTGACCTCTGGAGCTTATATTGTAGAGGTGCTTCCAGATACGCCAGCAGAAGAGTAAGTGGCTCTAAAATTGGCTATAAAGTCTATACTTATCTCACCTTCGTTTTTTCTTTTATGAGCGCTGATTTAAAGATGAGATACAGTTCAGTCCAATGAATATGACTTCCCTAACCCCTTCACTCCTTCACTGCTGTGCGATTTATTACTATTATTTTTTTTTTAATTTTTGTCCCTTTTTTTTTTTCCTTCCCTGCCATATTTTTTTTATCTACATAGCTGTATGAAGGCATTTATTTTTGGAGGGCTAGTTGTAGTTTTGAATGGTACCATTCACTTTACCAGTTAATGGATTTGAAAGCAGAGGCAAAAAAAATCCATATGAGGTGCAATGGTGAAAAACTACAATTCTGCCATCGTTTGTTTGGTTACATCTTTATGTTGGTCGCTGGATGGTAAATATGACCTGGCATGAATCTGCAGGTCAGTAGGATTACAGCAATACATTTTTTTTTTATTATTATTATTATTTCACTTCTTTTAAAAATTTCAGAAATTTTTAAAAACTTTTTTTTAACCACTTCGCGCCAGAGCCTGTTTTTGCCTTCGTGACCGGGCCAATTTTTTCAATTCTGACCACTGTCACTTTATGAGGTAATTACTCTTGAACGCTTCAACGTATTCCCCTGATTCTGAGATTGTTTTTTCGTGACATATTGTACTTCATGATAGTGGTAAAATTTCTTCGATATAACTTGTGTTTATTTGTGAAAAAATCGGAAATTTGGCGAAAATTTTGAAAATTTTGCAATTTTCAAACTTTGAATTTTCATGCCCTTAAATCAGAGAGATATGTCACACAAAATAGTTAATAAATAACATTTCCCACATGTCTACTTTACATCAGCACAATTTTGGAACTAAAATTTTTTTTTGTTAGGGAGCTATAAGGGTTAAAAGTTGACCAGCGATTTCTCATTTTTCCAACAAAATTTACAAAAACATTTTTTTAGGGACCACATCATATTTGAAGTCACTTTGAGGGGTCTTTATGACAGAAAATACCCAAAAGTGACACCATTCTAAAAACTGCACCCCTCAAGGTGCTCAAAACCACATTCTAGAACTTTATTAACCCTTCAGGTGCTTCACAGGAATTTTTGGAATGTGGAAGAAAAAAATTAACATTTAACTTTTTTCACAAAAATGTTACTTTAGACCCAATTTTTTTTATTTTCACAGGTGTAACATGAAAAAATGGACCCCAAATTTTTTTGTGCAATTTCTCTTGAGCGCGCTGATACCCCATATGTGAGGGAAAACCACTGTTTGGGCACATGGCAGGGTTCGGAAGGGAAGGAGCGCCATTAGACTTTTTGAATGTAAAATTTGTCTGAATAATCAGCAGACGCTATGTTGCGTTTGGAGAGCCCCTGATGTGCCTAAACAGTGGAAACCCCCCACAAGTGACACCATTTTGGAAACTAGACCCCTTAGGGAACTTATCTAGATGTGTGGTGAGCATCTTGAACCCCAAGGTGCTTCACAGAAGTTTATAATATTGAGCTGTAAAAATAAAATTTTCACATTTTTCCCACAAAACCGTTTTTCATCCCTTAATTTTGCATTATCATAAGGGTAATAGGATAAATTGCACCATGAAATTTGTTATGCAATTTCTCCTGAACACGCTGATACCCCATATGTGGAGGCAAATTACTGTTTGGGCACATGGCAGGGTTTGAAAGGGAAGGAGCGCCATTTGACTTTTTGAATGTAAAATTTGTTTGAATAATTAGCGGACGCCATGTCACATTTGGGGAGCCCCTAATGTGCCTAAACAGTGGAAACCCCCCACAAGTGCCACCATTTTGGAAACTAGACCCCTTAGGGAACTTATCTAGATGTGTGGTGAGCACCTTGCACCCCCAGCTGCTTCACAGAAGTTTATAATATTGAGCCGTAAAAATAAAATTTTCACATTTTTCCCATAAAAAATGTTTTTCATTCCCTAATTTTGCATTATCATAAGGGTAATAGGATAAATTGCACCATGAAATTTGTTGTACAATTTCTCCTGAGTACGCCGATACCCCATATGTGGGGGAAAACCACTGCTTTGGTGTACGGCAGGGTTCGGAAGAGAAAGAAGCGCTATGTTGGCTGGGATAGGCAGCAGACACCATGTCACATTTGAAGAGTCGCTGACATGCCAAAACAGCAGAAACCCCCACAAGTGACCCCATTTTGTAAACTACACCTCTCAAGGAATTCATCTAGGGAAGTAGTGAGCAAAAAGCATAATTATATTTTTACCACAAAAAAATGTTTTACCCTCAGATTTTACATTTTCACACAGGGCAATGGGTAAAAATGGTGCCGAAATGTGTCACACAATTTCTTCTAAAAGTGTCAATACCCCATATGTGGCTGTATCGTACCACTTAGCCATACGGTGAGATTTGAGGGGGAAGGAGTGCTATTTGACAATTGGAGAACAAATTATTGTAGAATAGGCATTTGGATTTGGGAGCACAAAATTTTCTGAATTTCTTTTGGGGGGCAAGGACCATTTCGCTTTTCCAGAGCCTTTCTGCTACCAGTAACTTGGAAGTCCCTTATATTTTTAACAGATGATGGACCTGAGTGGGGACTAGCTTTTTTTGAGGACTGAGTTGAAACTTTTATTGGGAACATTTTACGTAACATTTTAATCGCATTTTAAAACATTTTTTTGGAGTGTGTGGTGACCGAAAAAAACATTTCTGGTGTTTTTTTTTTTATTTGCAGCGTTTATGGGTTAATTAATTTTATATAAAGGACTTTTATGGACGTGCTGATACCCAATGCTTTTTTTTAATTTATTTATTTATGGTTTGGGAGTGATCTAAAATATTATATGTTTTTTTTTTTTTAACTACTTTTTACATATATTTTTTAGTCCCCCTATGGGACTTGAGCTTGTGATTGTTTACCTGTACTGTGTTGTAGTATTGCAGTATTTCAAATAAAGTGTCAATTTCCTATGAAGCATGTTTTTTGGGGGTTTTTAGACCCTTACGTGGTCTGCAGGTGCGGATATGATTTAATCATGACTTTCATGTCTTTTTATCCCAGAGCTGGGCTGAAGGAAAGTGACGTGATAATCAGCATTGGCAGTCAGACTGTGACTTCCAGCAATGACGTCAGTGAAGCCATTAAGCAGGAAGGACCTCTACGTTTGGTAATACGCCGTGGAAATGAGGATATTGCCATCACAGTGACACCAAAAGAGATTGATTTATAATGGAAGACATGAGCTGGTATCTTAGGTCTTCCAAGATATAGATCCAACCAAAGACACTGCACTTGTGAGGACACTGTGTATAAGCACTGAATATAAATGACCCCCCCACCCATCCAGGAGACCCCCTTTAGCTTCCAATTACAGAACCCTCTGCCTGTGCCTCTTTACAATCCCACCACTGGTGTGCGCCCTTCTGAAATAACATGCTGGTTTATGTGTCTTAACTGGAGGAGAAGTAGGAGTGGTACAATAATAAAGACCCAATCGGTCCACCAAATATATTTTACATGTATATTCTGACGTGTTTTATACTGTGTTTTCTGTCTGAATTACTTTTTGTTCTGTAAGTTGTTTGATTTGTTATAAAATTGGAAAATTAATCAAATTTTTAATGGCCGATGTTGAGTCACACCTTCGCCTGGCAAAAATGACATGGAAGACAGGAATTTTTGGGTCTTTTATAATGAAGCATCGCAATTGATTTTGGCCACTGATACATAGCACTTGTCTTAGGAAAAATGGGGTTGGGCATTAATTTATTTCCAAACGGAAAGTGAACTGATGAGTACAGTAAAATATTTATTATAACCAGCTACAAAGTTCCACCTTTTTAAAGATAATGGTACAGAATTGCCCATAACATGTACACTATTACAGCTTTAATTTCTTAAAGGGAATCTGTCAGCAGTTTTTTGCTACCTCATCTGAGAGCAGCGTAATGTAGGCAAAGAGACCCTGATTCCAGCGATGTATCATTTAGTTTACTGGGTGCAGCAGATGTGACACAATCAGAGTTCTTAGATGCATCATGAAGCAGAGCCAAGAAAGCTAACCCCGCCCACATCACAGCTAACCCCGCCCACACCAGGCTCTCTGTGTACAGTACATTGTCTATTGACTGTTAGCTGCTTATCACAGGAGGGGGCCTGGTTGGATGACTTGACACAAAGCAGCTAGTCACAGCAATGATAATGTCCTAATGATAAAACCTTCATTGTATGTAAACAGTACACAGCCTGATGAGTAACACATCGCTGAATTTAGTGTTTTTATGCTGTCCTCAGATTACATAGCAAAAATCTGCTGACAGATTCCTTTTAAAGAGAACCTGTCAGCAGCATTTTAGTAAGCAAAGTGCAGACAGGACCATATTGATTAAAATGATAGAAAGAAAGATGGTGAAGAAATCCGTTTTGTAGATTTAATATCTTCGTGCATCGGAGCAGGCCTGTGGATGGGACTGTGGGTAGGGTCTTCAGCTTTGTTCTGTCCGGGTGTATTTTCTTCAAATATATTTAAAATTTGGAGGCGGCACTTACGCAGATTGAGCTCTTTGGCGTCTGCAGGAAAATGGCGCAAGCAGCTGCGCATGCGTAGTTTTCTCTAACGGTAGGCTTCAGTAAAATGATACCGGTGACACTGAGCAATCTGCTCAAGCGCCGCCCTCCACTAGTACTAATAGTGGGCTTCAGTAAAATGGCGCCGGTCGCACTGAGCAATCTATGCATGCGCAGCCGTCTGCTCTATTTTCCTAAAGACTTAAAATAACTCAATCTGCGCAGGTGCCGTCTGTGGCTCGGATGGCGCCAGCTCAATTTTTTAAATAAATTAAAAGAAAATGTACCCAGACACAGCGGAGGGGGCAGAACAAAGCTGAAGACCCTCCCACAGGCCCGCCCCGATGCACGAAGATATGAATACAAGGAAACTTCAAAAACAGATTAAAGGAAATCTACTAAATGGATTTCTTCACCTGAGTTATCATTTTAATCAATATGACAGCGCCAATATGGCCCTGTCTATACTATACTTAGTAAAATGCAAATTAAAAACCCACAAGACATTGCACAAAAATTATCCAAACCCATTGATGACTGATTGGGCGACAGGTTAATGTGTATGGTGGCCTCCTGCCTCTCCCCTGCCAGGTGATGTCTGGGAACAGAAATAGCGGCATGTAGGAATTCCCAAGGCCGATCTTTTTGTTTTTCATGGAGATAAGTCACCTCCAGAAAAGTCTGTCAGTGGTTCTTTCATAGAGAAGACAGCAGTTCAGCCAAATATATCTAGTGTGAATACGTTCTTAAGTATCAAAATCACAATTGCAATAATTGAATAAAGGACACAGGAGAGATTAAGATATTGATGAGAAAAGAAGCCTAGCACTTGCATTTTAGATGTTTACTACTTCATACCTGGAATATAGGGTTGTGATGTCTCTCAATCAGCCTTTTATCTAATATATTAGTCCAGATATAAAAGAATAAACACCTAAAGAGCAGCTATTTTTTCATTTTATGTGGGAAACCTTGACATGATCACCTCTAGGACAAGTGTTGACTGGATCTACACTCGAGCTAAGGAGACTTTGTCCAGGGTAGACAGAGGTGGCACATTTACTAGGTTATGTACCCAGTGTTCAGTTAGTGGGCATCTGACTGATGTGATCGCACCCATTTACTAGAATGAAGAAGCAGTCATACTAACAAAGATTGGGCCCACATCATCTCTGCATGATGATCTCTGGAAGTTAATGGTCCACTATCAGCCCATCAAGGAAAAATTTCTAAAGACTGGACAATGTGACATTGGTGGCATATTCTACAAGTATGCCACCAATATGGTTCTAGGATAATGGTCTGGTCACAAGCTTATAACCTTGATAGATTGTTTTTAATTAGAGACCCATATTTTATTAGTTTGATCTGAAGCCCCATCTATTATAACTCTTAGCACCAGAAGGACTGTCGGTAATTTTATTGTTAAAGGGAGTATATTACAATATATTTTTTAAGTAATTTTTTATTTGTGTGTAGATTTTTTTCTTGTTTTTTTTGTACATGATTATGAATATGGACATGAGCTGCATTTAACATCATGTAGAGGTTTTTCTACTTCAATGGAAGTCTTCACACAGGCAGGACAGACATCTGTCTGAGATGGTTTAGTGAATCCTGCTTTGAGCAGGGGGTTGGACACAATGAACCCGGAGGTCACTTCCAACTCTACCATTCTATGATTCTTTACAAAAGGCACATGGATCATAGACTACGATTATCTGAAGATGTTTATTTACCTCTAAGGCTGTGTGCACACGTAGCGTTTTTAATGCGTTTTCGCGGCGATTTTTCCCCACAAAAACGCTATGTAATCCACCTGCCAGGTATTGCAATGGTAATACTGGTGTGCTGTGCACATGGTGCGGAAATTGCCGCTCAGGATTACCATTGCAGAAAAAAACGCAGCATGTCCATTGTGTGCGCGTTTCCACCGCGAATTCACACCCATTGACTTGAATTGAGCAACAGCAAATCTGCAGGTATAATATCTATACCTGTGGATTTGCTGCGCTTCAATTAAAGCCAATGGGTGTGAATTCGCGGCGGAAACTCACTGCGGGTGGTACCCAGGTCGGCAGAGGAGGACTACTACTCCTCTCATCTGACCGCCGCTCCTGCTGATAACAGCGAGAGCAGCGCGGCTGAGGGGATCAGTAGTCTCCTCAGCTGAGCCGAGCAGTTAAAAGAAAAAAACACTATACTCACCTGTCCGCCCCCCCCCCCAGGTGTCCTCTTGGCCCCCGGCTATGTCTTCAGTCTGGCGGTACACTGCAGTCATGTGAGCGATCAGCAGTGTACTGCCCTGCCTGTAACCTGCGGTCATGTGAGCGATCAGCTGATCGCTCACGTGACCTCATTGTGGGAACATTCTGAAGAATGTTCCTACCAATACTGGTGGTGAGCTCACCGGGGCTGATCAGCTAAGCTAATCTTCAGCTGATGAACCCCAGTGATCTCACTCCTGCAGCAGCAGTGTACACTGACAGTGATTTTACACTCCTGTCAGTATACATTGCTGTCTTCTACAGCAGTGACACCAGTGATTGCTGATGTCACTGTTGTAGAAGTGACACAGATTGCTGAGGGACAATTGTGACGGAATCGTGGACTGCCTCGTGACGGCAGACAGGTGAGGGATATGGTTGTTTGTTTTTTTACTTTTTTTTTTCAGAAGATCGAGGGCTTCTGGGACTGACAGTGCAATCAAAAAAATTTTAAAACCATGTGTTTTTTATTTCATTAAAATACTTTATTCTGGCCGTGTATTTATTGAAAAGGCGGCGATAACTTTACTACGCAGTTAGTAATGGGGGCGTCTTATAGACTAACCTGGGCTTCACGTCAGCCGCCAATACAAGGCTGATGTGAAACCCAACCCCATTACCCCACTCGCCACCGCTACAGGGCAGTGGGAAGAGCGGAGGCTAAGCGCCATATTTGGTGCATCTTATTAATGCTCCATTTCTGGGACTGCTGAGGGGTGATATTAATAACCACAGAGGGGGCTAGTATTCATGGCCCCTTCCCTGGCCATAAATATCAGCCCGCAGCTGTCTGTTTAGCCTTTTCTGGTTAGATTTTATAGGCGGACCCCACGTCAATTTTTTTTCTGGTGTCCCCTTGTAATCTATGCAGTAAAGGCTAAACAAACAGCTGAGGGCTGATATTAATAGCCAGGGAACATTGTTGGCTAATGGCCCCTTCCCTGGCTACTAATATCAGCTCCCAGCGGTCGGCTTTCCCTCTGCTGGTTATAAAAATGATGCGGGAGTCCACGCCATTTTTTAAAAAAAAATTTTTAGGCTGTGCCCACGATCCGGACGTATCAGTGCTTTGGACGCATATTTTTTGCTGCGTCCAAAACATTGCATTCTATTGAACGCAGGTAAATCCACATGTGTTCACTGAAATATGCGTATTTACCGCATTCAATACATTCTAGTGGTTAAATTTCTGTTGCGGAGACTAGCGACTCCGCAAGAGAATTTGACATGCTGCGGTCCTGAAAGGCGTGCCGCATGTCAGTGTCCACGGGTGATCCGCAGCCTCTGATGTATGCATAGTGGACATGGGATTTCTAGAGATCCCATCCACTATGCTGTAACATCTGGACGCTGCGGGTTTGACGCTGTATAAACACTCAGCGTCAAACCTGCAGCGGCTCCTGATCGTGGCCACGTACCCAAACTCACCCGCAGCATGTCAATTTCTGTAGCGGACACGCTAGACTCCACTGCAGATTTTAACCGCTTGAAGTGTCATTATATGGGGTGGATTCACATATACCGACAACAAAAGTGCGGCATTAGAACGCCGCATTTTGGACGCAGAAAAAATACGCTGTGTCCAGAGCGCTGCTGACTGCTGATTGGGGGGATAGAGCGGCTAACGAAACAACTGTGAGTTGTTAATAATGGTCAGAGACCATGTTTGCCTAATGGCACCTTCCTAGGCTAAAAATAGCAGCTCACAGCTATCCCAGAAATTACATAAATGGAAATGCTAATGGAATTAGCTGACACCTAGCTCTTTTGTTTGGTGATGACAAGGTGTCAATCAGATCCTTTCATCACCAAACCTAATTAAAGAGTTAAATAAACACATAGACACAGAGCAAACACTTTATTTGAAATACAACAGACACATTATTTAATCATTTAAATTAACCAATATACTCACCCCAGTTCTGAAGGTAATCCAAGTGTTTAAGCAATGTCCCACCAAATAACTTTATTTAGCTCCAAAAAGCTTTCATTCATGCACATAAACCCTTCAAAAACCGAATCAAAAATCACGGCAAAATCGCCGCAAAACAGCGCGGGCTTTTCCGCAGCATTTTTCCTGCCAAGGAGATGCAGAAATGCTCAGGAAATTTCTGCTTCAAATCCTGAACGTGCGCACATAGCCTAAAGGAGAATGTTGTGGGCATGCTTTGTGATCTGTGCAGAAGTCATTATGCGGGGAGAGAGAGGTGGTGAGCTGTGCTCATTACATATTATGAATGATGGATCTTGTGTTATCTGTGTATTCAGATGTCGTCAGGTTTACCTTAACTCAGATAGCACAGCACTGCAATATGACTGGAAAAAAAACAATCTATTTTTACAGCTGTGTTGATGGAAAAATTAAAAAGGTATAGCGCTTGAAAAATTTGTGACAGGGATAAACCATGACTACCACTGAATCAGTGTGTGTGCTTGGAGTTCTACACCAGAGATTTCATCATAGACCAACAGGTCCTAGCAGTTTTTGCCTGGTATATTTCATTATTCAGTTGCCTTTCCCATGGGAATTTGGCCAGTGTTGTATTTGTTCTAATGCAGGAAGAATTCACAGTTTCTGATATGGAGCTGGCATGTACGCTCAGTTCTTGGTAGGAATCCAGATGTTCTGTTTTGGGGAGAGCACTGGATTCCGTACACAGTAAAATCTTCTAAAACTAGAAGCAACATAAATCATCTACAATGTAAAAAAAATGTGAATTATCACCATTTATACAAATTTGATTTCCACAAGATAGGATGGTGGTCAAACATCTACTGCTTAGGTAGAACATATCCTTAGATGACCTCCTGTGCAGAATGAGACTCTAGATTGTCACATTTTTAATAACTGGGAGTAAAAATCTAAACTAGTTACAACATATAATACATATAATTTATAGTACTAGCAATGGTAGGTGAAAGTATAGTCCCAACTGTGCAGAATGAATTAAGTGTCTACACATGGCTGATGTCTAGGGTGCATTGATGCCGAACTGGCCTGGTAATTCTGGTAAATCCCAGTTAGGCCTGTCCGACAGTGAGTTTCATCTGTCCACAACTCTCTTCACATTATCTGTGTCCTCAGGACACACATACTGCTAAATAAGTACTCATTAAAGCAAGTGTAGTACTACAGAAAGTTAAAACTTAACATTTATTACAACTGAATAAAAAATGATACACAAGTCACAAGGACCTAAAAACGAGTGTAAGCCTGTCTGTGGTAGTGAGTAACCATATAAATCAGTAACTCATTATGTCCAGGAATACGAGCATATGTAATATCAACATAGTCTACCTGTAACATAACACAGAAAATGGCAGAAGATAGTGGAGCTCTCAAGACAATGTCTCAACATATCATGTCTCAGCACACAGGAACCTTAATATATTTACACTGATTATGGTGAGCATTTAAACCTTATATATATATATATATTAATGGAACGACCTCACCAAATAAAATGTCGGTTCTTGCTCTCTGGCTTAAAGACAGCTCCATGTGGTGGGGCATCCAAACCTTTTCAGCCTCCAGCAGCTCACAGCACACCACTCCCAACGCGTTTCATTGCCTCAGCTAATCATCAGGGGAGAAGAGGGTGTCATACAGTATAGAAGCTGGCATCAATCGCTCAGCCTATCCATTAGACAGCGCAAATATCCAGCAAGTAAGTCCTCCTTTTGAATATACCCGCGCTGACATGCGAGCGCGTCACTTCCGGTTCCGGCGAACTGACGTCCAGTATGTGGAACGCAGGTGCAGGCCGTGACACGCAAACGTCACATGCGGTGCGCGCGTCCCACAGGAAGCTGGCGCGCAGACCAGGATACAACGAGTAGGGGGAATAGACACAGTGTGCCCACACGTAGCACACTGCGGTGGGTGGTAACGAAAACCCCCACCCAGAATCACCCCAGCCAGGAGGAGTGTCCGAAAAAAAACAGTATAGGACACTACTCCAGCCACATACCATATGCCGCGCAGTATAGAATAACCACGCATAGCATACCCCAATGGTCATTGGACCGGAGATACTTCACAGGTCAAGTCAGACCAGTGGTACTGAGGCAAAAGCAAAACGAGCACACATAAAGCCCAAAAAGAGGAGAAAGTTGAGGCCAAACAGTTTGAAAGTGTAAAAATAGTTATAAGGAGAGAACTGGGTAGGACCGCACCTCCAGAGAAAAGGGGGGGGGGGGGGAGGCGCTGTCTAATGGATAGGCTGAGCGATTGATGCCAGCTTCTATACTGTATGACACCCTCTTCTCCCCTGATGATTAGCTGAGGCAATGAAACGCGTTGGGAGTGGTGTGCTGTGAGTTGCTGGAGGCTGAAAAGGTTTGGATGCCCCACCACATGGAGCTGTCTTTAAGCCAGAGAGCAAGAACCGACATTTTATTTGGTGAGGTCGTTCCATTAACATATATATATAAGGTTTAAATGCTCACCATAATCAGTGTAAATGTATTAAGGTTCCTGTGTGCTGAGACATGATATGTTGAGACATTGTCTTGAGAGCTCCACTATCTTCTGCCATTTTCTGTGTTATGTTACAGGTAGACTATGTTGATATTACATATGCTCGTATTCCTGGACATAATGAGTTACTGATTTATATGGTTACTCACTACCACAGACAGGCTTATACTCGTTTTTAGGTCCTTGTGACTTGTGTATCATTTTTTATTCAGTTGTAATAAATGTTAAGTTTTAACTTTCTGTAGTACTACACTTGCTTTAATACCTACTTTATTGTGTGGTTATCCTGGAACCCCTATTGCTGTACTTTGTTATTTAAATAAGTACTCACAGCAAAACATGTATCACCTACTCCGTCCTTAAATGTGTCTTTAACCCCTTTACCCCCGACGGTGGTTTGCACGTTAATGACCAAGTCAATTTTTACAATTCTGACCACTGTCACTTTATGAGGTAATAACTCTGGAACGCTTCAACGGATCAAACTGATTCTGAGACTGTTTTTTCATGATGTATTGTACTTCATGATAGTGGTAAAATTTCTTCAATATCACTTTCTTGAAAAAATCTGAAATTTGGTGAACATTTTGAAAATTTCGCAATTATCAAAATTTGAATTTTCACGCCCTTAAATCAGAGAGATATGTCACACAAAATACTTAATAAATAACATATCCCACATATCTATTTTACATCGGCACAATTTCCCCTCAAGGTGCTCAAAACCACATTCAAGAAGTTTATTAACCCTTCAGGTGCTTCACATTAATTTTTGGAATGTGGAAGAAAAAAAATTAACATTTATTTTTTTTCACAAAAATGTTACTTTAGACCCAATTTTTTTATTTTTGCAACGGTAGCAGAAAAAAATGGATGCCAAAATTTGTTGTGCAATTTTTACCTGAGCACGCAGATACCCCATATGTGGGGAAAAAACACTGTTTGGGCACACGGCAGGGCTCGGAAAGGAAGGAGCGCCAATTGACTTTTTGAATGTAAAATTTGTTTGAATAATTAGCGGACGCCATGTTGCGTTTGGAGAGCTCCTGATGTGCCTAAACAGTGGAAACCCCCCACAAGTGACACCATTTTGGAAACTAGACCCCTCAGGGAACTTATCTAGATGTGTGGTGAGCACCTTGAATCCCCAGGTGCTGCACAGAAGTTTATAACATTGAGCCGTAAAAATCTAATTTTCACATTTTTCCCACAAAAATGTTTTTCAGCCCCCAATTTTGCATTTTTATAAGGGTAACAGGAGAAATTGCACCATTCAACTTGTTGTGCAATTTCTCCTGAGTAAGCAGATACCCCCTATGTGGGAGAAAACCACTGTTTGGGCGCACTGCAGGGTTCGGAAGGGAAGGAGCGCCATTTGGACTTTTTGAATGTAAAATTTGCTTGAATAATTAGCGGATGCCATGTCGCGATACCAGATTCATATCGGGTTTTTATGATTGACAGCTGTCACACACTAAAAAACTCTTTTTTTTGCACAGACTAGTTTTTGCATTGCCATATTTTGAGAGCTATAATTTTTCCATATTTTGGCCGACAGAGTCATATGACAGCTTGTTTTTTGCGGGACAAGTTGACGTTTTTATTGGTACTATTTTCAGGCACATGACATTTTTTGATCGCTTTCTATTCCGATTTTTGGGAGGCAGAATAAACAAAAACCATCATTTCAGGAATTGTTTTTTTGGGTTTCTTTTTGGGTAAAATTGATAAGGTAGCTCTGTTCTTCGGGTCAGTACGTTTACAGCGGTACCACATTTATATTTTTTTTATGTTTTGGTGCTTTTACACAATAAAAACCATTTTCTAGAAATAATTTTTTTTTGTATCGCTTAATTCTAAGAGCTTTAACTTTTTTATTTTTCTGCTGATGGAGCTGTATGGCGGCTTGTTTTTTGCAGGACAAGATGACGTTTTCCGTAATACCATTTTTATTTATATTCGTCATTTTGATTGCGTTTTACTCCATTTTTTGTTTGGCGGTATGATGATAAGGCATCGTTTTTTGCTTCGTTTTGTATTTATTTTTTTTACCATGTTCACTAAAGGGGTTCATTTGTGGGACAGTTATATAGGTCAGGTCGTTCCGTACCAAATATGTGTACTTTTATTGTTGTTTTTTTTTCGAGGATCGCTTGTGCATGGCAGGCAGCCGCGAAACATATGGGGTGGAGACTCGAGCATGTCACTCGAGCACCCGCAATACTGGGTGCATACCCGAGCACCCAATGCAAACTCATGCAAACAATACTAACCCTAACCCTAGCACAACCCTAACCCTAATTCTTTTTTTTTAACTTTTACACTTTGTCCCACTATGGGACTTTCATTTTTTGCAGGCTGATCGCTTGCACAGCATAAGGATGAAGTATCATTCCCTATGCTGTGCAGGCTGTCAGCCCTGCACACACAAGCTAGGTAGATTGTGCACTGAGTACGATCTACCTATCTTGCTATCTTGCTGATGCCTGGTGACCCGGATGTCGTCTTGACGACATCGGGTCACCATAGCAACTATCCGGACCCAGCATACACAGCACGGGATGCCGGATAGAAGGTAAGAGGAGCGCTCGCACCGGAAATGCTGCGATCGACTTTGATCGATCGCAGCATTTCGGGGGTTAATGTGCCGAGAGCGGTGCGGCACCGCTCCTAGCACATAGTACCAGGTGTCTGCTGTAACAAACATCTGACATACGCCGGCGATCGCGCCAGCACAGGCTCTGTGCGTGCGCGATTACCCGGGCATAATAATACGTATCTGGTCCAATAGGCCCAGGGCGCAGATAAGTATTATTACACCCCACGTCAGAATGGGGTTAAAGTAGTGTAAGAATTAAAATCACATTGGAGTTTATGTGTGGACTGTAAGTGTCTTTTACAAAGTAAGTGTGTGAATCATCGTTCTTAGGCTCAATAGATTTACACTTGTGGAAGCAGAACCGCCCCACACAGTAGTTCCTGTGTGAGCCGGCAATGGTGAGGAGCACCCACGTGAAGAGGAGCGGAGCAATGCTGTAAACTGGGAAAGATGGCAATTTGTAAGTATTTAATGCATCTGCATTACACTACAGACACTTTTAGAATGGATTAGGGATGCAATGTTTGCTGAGAATCATCCTTTCCAGAGAGCCATCAGCCATGCAGCGGAAGTCAGGCGGCAATTCACTGAGTTGCCTCAAGGGCCAGTGACTGCAGTAGAGAAGCGCATCACCGCTCGGCATGGGAGCAAGGTATTAGTTTATTTAATTCTTTGGTGGGCATAGTAGGGGCATTATAATTATAAGGAAACAGAGGGGATATTACTACTATAGGGTTTGATTTTTAATAAAATGGTGAACCAGGGAAAATGTGGGGCAGTGTTTTTTTAAGCAAAAGTTTTTTGTGTGTGTTTTATTTTTACTTAGTGGGTTAGTAATGGGTGATAGACACTTCTCCATTACTAGCACCAGGGCTTGATGCAAGTTGAGATTTTGGATAATTCACAGCTGACATCAACCCCAAACCCCATTACCCCGATTGCCAACGCACCAGGGCAATCGGGAAGAGCCAAAAGCAAAGTGCCAGAATTGGCGCAACTAATGTGGTGTTACTTCTGGGGTGATTGTCAGCTGGTATTTTTAGGCTGGGAAGGGCCCAATAACTATGGACCTTCCCAGCCTGATAATATCAGCTCTCAGCTGTCTGCTTTACCTTGGCTGGTTACAAAAAAATAGGGTTATTTATTTAATCATAAAAAGCTGTCCAATAAGCTCCACAGGGTGTAATTTTATTATATGTCGGGGGGTTGTGCAACTATATGTCTGTCGCTTTGTCTATATGTCTTGTCTATATATGTCTGTCTGTCTATATGTCTGTCTGTATGACTGTATGTCTATATGTCTGTGTGTCTATATCTATCTATCTATATCTATTATACACTGCTCAAAAAAATAAAGGGAACACTTAAACAACAGAATATAACTCCAAGTAAATCAAACTTCTGTGAAATCAAACTATCCACTTAGGAAGCAACACTGATTGACAATCAATTTGACATGCTGTTGTGCAAATGGAGTAGACAATAGATGGAAATTATTGGCAATTATCAAGACACCCTCAATAAATGAGTGTTTCTGCAGGTGGGGACCACAGACCACATCTCAGTACCAATGCTTTCTGGCTGATGTTTTGGTCACTTTTGAATGTTGGTTGTGCTTTCACACTCGTGGTAGCATGAGACGGACTCTACAACCCGCTGAAGTTGCTCAGGTAGTGCAGCTCATCCAGGATGGCACATCAATGCGAGCTGTGGCAAGAAGGTTTGCTGTGTCTGTCAGCGTAGTGTCCAGAGGCTGGAGGAGCTACCAGGAGACAGGCCAGTACACCAGGAGACGTGGAGGGGGCCGTAGGAGGGCAACAATCGAGCAGCAGCACCGCTACCTCTGCCTTTGTGCAAGGAGGAACAGGAGGATCACTGCCAGAGCCCTGCAAAATGACCTCCAGCAGGCCACAAATGTGCATGTGCCTGCACAATCGGTTAGAAACCGACTCCATGAGGGTGGTATGAGGGCCCGACGTCCACAGATGGGGGTTGTGCTCACAGCCCAACACCGTGCAGGACGCTTGGCATTTGCCACAGAACACCAGGATTGTCAAGGTCGCCACTGGCGCCCTGTGCTCTTCACAGATGAAAGCAGGTTCACACTGAGCACATGTGACAGACGTGACAGAGTCTGGAGACGCCGTGGAGAGCGATCTGCTGCCTGCAACATCCTTCAGCATGACCGGTTTGGCAGTGGGTCAGTAATGGTGTGGGGTGGCATTTCTTTGAAGGGCCGCACAGCCATCCATGTGCTCACCAGAGGTAGCCTGACTGCCATTAGGTACCGAGATGAGATCCTCAGACCCCTTGTGAGACCATATGCTGGTGCGGTTGGCCCTGGGTTCCTCCTAATGCAGGACAATGCCAGACCTCATGTGGCTGGAGTGTGTCAGCAGTTCCTGCAAGATGAAGGCATTGAAGCTATGGACTGGCCCGTCCGTTCTCCAGACCTGAATCCGATTGAGCACATCTGGGACATCATGTCTCGCTCCATCCACCAACGTTACTTTGCACCACAGACTGTCCAGGAGTTGGCGGATGCTTTAGTCCAGGTCTGGGAGGAGATCCCACAGGAGACCATCCGCAACCTCATCAGGAGCATGCCCAGGCGTTGTAGGGAGGTCATACAGGCACGTGGAGGCCACACACAATACTGAGCCTCATTTTGACTTGTTTTAAGGACATTACATCAAAATTGGATCAGCCTGTAGTGTTTTTTTCCACTTTAATTTTGGGGGTGACTCCAAATCCAGGCCTCCATTGGTTAATAAATGTGATTTCCATTGATGATTTTTGTGTGATTTTGTTGTCAGCACATTCAACTTTCTACAGAACAAAGTATTCAATGAGAATATTTCATTCATTCAGATCTAGGATGTGTTATTTGAGTGTTCCCTTTATTTTTTTGAACAGTGTATATCTCTATCTATTCTATTGTGTATCTCTATAGTATTCATTGATGTTCAAAAATGCAGGTGAAAAACACATGCAAAAATGCGGCAAAACAAGCGCAATTTTACCGCTGCATTTTTCCTGCCAAGAGATGTAGAAATGGTGCCGAAATTTCTGCATCTAAATACTCAACGTGTGCACATACCTTAATTGTCTCTTGCATCCCAACTATTGCCTTTAAGTAGCAAAAACATAAATAACAGTTTTTGCATTTAACGGTCTATTGGAAAACATTTCAGCTCTCGGTAAAATAACATTTGACAATGTATTAGTATAGAGCTTTTATGACTATAGATGTGTTCGGGACACATTGTTCATTTTTCAATATGCCGAGAATGCTCAAAGCTATTCACACTGTGCATATGATGTAATTACACCCACTGCACATAGGAGGTTTATAGAGCGCTCCTAGTTTATCCCAGATGATAATGTCATATTGCAAGATTATGCTTCTGACTCGCCCCCTGGGCCGTGGGGCACTCGGAACCGGGCAATAGGGAGACGATGGGGGTAGTAGTGGCGACCCGGTCCCGTGGCTCAGGGTGGTCAGACCAGTGGCAGTCTTTTAGATGTTTTAGATAATGTCCGACTACGCCACCCGTAGATTGCGGTTATTAGGAACCGCCGCTGCAGGGCAGACCGCTGGGGCCGATGATGTATGCAGCTGGGATGGTGTGACTCCCCACGGGAAGAGTGCGGACCCAGGGCAGTGTAGTGGATGGTGGGAGTGATGGTGGTGAGAGTCCCAGTACCGTTAGTGCTGGAGGAGCGAAAGAGCACACAGACAACGTACTGCAGTCCAATGTCTTTTACTCACAGTTCAGGTACTCCGGGTCACTTCTGTACAGGTAATGACCGCCCGAGCCGTGCTGCGTCCACCAGGTGAGGGGCTCGGTCAACTCCCAGGCAGCTCAGGAATATGGCACAGGACCCCCTTCTTTCCTTTCTCTGGCCTGCCTCACCAGTGACCCACTTTTGTCCAGCTGCCGCGGACTTGTGCGGGTAAACGTGGGCCCCGTTCTCCGCTGTCCTATATGGTGCCTTCCTAGCAGGTTTGATGAGGTGTCGCACCAATAAATGATCACGACGTCCGGTCTTTGGCTGAGGGTTGTTTCTCCTCCACCAACTTGGGATCCGGTACCCTTAATCTGCCTGACCCTGCACCCTGGATTCTCGTGGGTTCTTAGGGTCCCTTCCACCTTCTTGTTCCTGAGCCCTTCTGTTCCTCTGTCTCTTCTTCTCCTTTTCTGTTCTGTCTTCTCCTCCTTCCCTTGGCCTCTTCTCCAGGCCCACTTCTCCTTCTCCTCTCAGGCTCCGGCCTTTTCTCTAGGCCTGCCTCTGAGCAGAGCTCCTACAGAGCCTCTGCTCCCTGTCTTCTCTCTCTGCACAGACTGAACTTCTCTTCTCTCAGAGCTAAGATGGTGCCCACCTTTTATACCTCCCTCTGACCATGAGCCCAGGTGACCAGCAACCAATGGGCTCCTTCCTACGCTCAGGAACCAACCCCTATCTGCCCCTACAGCACTGGGTGTTCCACCCCCCTCCCCACTCCAGTCAGGGACATAGTCGGTCGTGCCTGCACTTCTGTCTAGTGGGAGCACCGTTGAGCTGTCCTTCGGAAATGGGGCGTGTGTGCTGTATGCAGCTAACTGAGCCCTGGTCCATACTCCATCCTTACCCGGGAGTGGAATATCACACCTCTGGCAGAGGTGCAATACCCCTGTAGTAGCCGAACCCTCAGGGCGCTACACTTCCACTTTCTGATCAATTGGGGCCTTAATCTCTGGGGCGCCCAACAATCCACAAAATTGTCTGGGTCAGATGGCACAGAATGCAAACCACCTGTCGCTTGTCGGCAGCACATTCCCTGAAGAAATGCCTCGTCAGGTAGCTCTTTTGAGCTGTATTTGGTGTGCTGATTTCAACGGCACGGTGGGCAATAGCAGCCAACGTTCTGGCTGGGGGCCGCCTACTGTGCCTTTGCACTCTGCTCCCTCTTTTGCTGTGCAGCTGGGGCAGCGTGACCACCTCATCTTCCTCCGAACTGCACACGTCACTAGGATGCCCTCCGCTCCATGTGGGGTCTAGGACCTCATTATTCCCGCATCATCTTCCACCAACTCCTCACCCTGGCCCTCTTTGCCAGTCTGCACACTGCAGAAAGACGGTGCAGTTGGCACCTGTGTTTCGACATCAGAGATGTGCTGCGGTGGTCCACTGACCGTGTGCACTAGCCCTCCCATATACTCATCCTCCAACATAACAAGTGGTTGGGCATCAGTGCACTCAGCCTCTTCCACTCCTGGAGCAGTGCCCGGTGGATGCCCACAAGACCCCAGCCAGCGGAGTAATCAAAAAGCTGCATGACTTGGGGCTCACACTGCTTGGCTGATTTGCAAAGGGGTGAGGTGGAAGCTGGATGAACATGGTCCTCAGGTGCCAACTGCGCACTTTCTGCACTGGACCGTGTGATGGAAGAAAATGTGAAGGAACTGGAGCCACTCTCACCAATCCAATCTACCACCTTTTCAACATCTTGTGGCCTCTTCATTCTTGCAGCGGTATTAAGGACTACAAAAGGATGCATAACGTCCTGTCACCTGCGTACACCAGAGGAAGGTGTTGTATTTGGGCACGTAGCAGGTATAGAACGACCACGTCCTCTCCCTGCATCAGCTAGATCACCACCATCAGCAGCTACACCAGCACCACCACAGCCATGTCCCCTATTGGATGCTCTCCTGATTTTTGGAAGTGTTTTTTCTAAACACTACTCTAAAGAGATGGCGGAAGAATAGATTTACTTATTTGCAACAGTACTAGAAAACACACAGCGCTCCTGAAAAATAATTTTTTGTTACAAGAAATGACAACGAGACGGTTGATGCCAATTATTTAGTTCCCAGACTACTAAAAAAACACATACTAGTCCAGAAAAATCATTTTTTGTGCCTAGAAATGACAACTAGACCGCATAATCGGCCCGAATCTCTTGCATGAGAGAATATACGCCAGTGTGACCCCAGCCTTATACATATACATTCATACATAGACAGTCTACTTATTTGGTAGTTGCTATTCATAGTTCACTCTCCCAGTGCAAAAGATAACAGAGCAGCTGACAAGGAGCTGCAGAAAACTCTGTGAAAGAGAACAGACAAGACTGATAACAGCTTCCTGCTCCTGCCCTGCTGACCATGCTGTGAGCCCTCATCCCCTGACCTCTACTCTTTGACCCTGAGATGCTGAGGACAGTTCCCAGAGTAAAAAAAGAAGACAGTGGAGGATGCACCCAGCACAATGTGCGCCCTGCTGTGCAGCCTTCACTCTCCTGTCCTCTAAGTAATCACCATTGGGGCGCTGTGCAGGAGGACAGAGACAGAGGCATTAGTAGCCAGTGAGCGCTTATCAGACTGATGAGGAAGCGTTCATTGGCCAGTGACCTCTCTTCCTGCATGACATACTCTCTTTTTTGCTGGCCAAGACTGGAGCAGCGAATGCCATGCACCTCAGTATCTGTGCGCGATCTTTGCAGAGCTGACTGTTGCATTACAAAAGTTGACAGTTTTTTCGTGAAAATTGCATCCCTCCCCTTATGATGTGAGGTGGTGCACCAGGTAGCCGCCTACCTTGTCTACCCCTTGTCCCAGCCCTGCCAAAGCAATGGGTATGTATTTTGCAAATCAAATACAAAATTATTGCATTTTCACATATTAATCTGAGGCTGCCAGTTAATTTTCTTCAATGGATTTGCAGTTTGAAGTGCTGCAGATTGACATGACAATTAGCCCCTTTCTATGCGATCAACATGTGTGTATCTTATTTGCCAACTTTTACATGCACTATTCATGAGCAAATTTACCTTAACACATAAATGGGGCTGCCAAAATAATTTTGGATATTTTTAGGTACTACTGCTGGTATATTCACATGCTTCAGATTTGTTGCAGAAATTTCTGTGATTTTTTCATTTCTGAAATATTTTGCACCAGATCTGCAGCTAGAGCAAGGGTCTCAAACTCGGCTGGGTATATGGGCCGCACATGGAAAAAATTTGAATTTGGGGGGCCGCATTCTTTGTTCAATGTGACATTTTTAATGATACCATTTTTTTTTGTATACACCTTTTGAACATTTTTGCCGTGTTTATTTTTTTATAGCTTCGGTCGTTATGGATGTGGCGATAATAAACGTGTACTTTTTTGTGTTTACTTTAGTTTACATATAAAACAGCATTTTTAGTACAGAATATTTTTTCATGCTTTATTTTTATATTTATTTTTTTGATTTTTACAATTTTGTTTCCCCCAATAGGCCACATACAGAAAAATTGTCTTACAATTAGCATCATATAGTAATAATGGCAAACATCTTGTAGTAATGTCCCCATCTTGTACTAATGTGCCCCATCCAGGTCCCCATCCTGTGGCTATGTGCCCCATCCAGGTCCCCATCCTGTGGCTATGTGCCTCATCCAGGTCCCCATCTTGTGGCTATGTGCCCCATCCAGGTCCCCATCCTGTGGCTATGTGCCCCATCCAGGTCCCCATCTTGTGGCTATGTGCCCCATCCAGGTCCCAATCCTGTGGCTATGTGTCTCATCCAGGTCCCCATCTTGTGGCTATGTGCCCCATCCAGGTCCCCATCTTGTGGCTATGAAGCCCATCCAGGTCCCCATCTTGTGGCTATGTGCCCCATCCAGGTCCCCATCTTGTGGCTCTGTGCCCCATCCAGGTCCCCTTCTTGTGGCTATGTGCCCCATCCAGGTCCCCATCTTGTGGCTCTGTGCCCCATCCAGGTCCCCATCCTGTGGCTATGTGCCCCATCCAGGTCCCCATCTTGTGGCTATGTGCCCCATCCAGGTCCCAATCCTGTGGCTATGTGCCCCATCCAGGTCCCCATCTTGTGGCTATGTGCCCCATCCAGGTCCCCATCTTGTGGCTCTGTGCCCCATCCAGGTCCCCATCTTGTGGCTATGTGCCCCATCCAGGTCTCCATCTTGTGGCAATGTTCCCCATCCTGGCCCCCATCTTGTACTAATGTGCCTCATCCAGGTCCCCATCTTGTGGCTATGGGCCCCATCCAGGTCCCCATCTTGTGGCTATATAGCCCATCCAGGTCCCCATCTTGTGGCTATGTGCCCCATCCAGGTCCCCATCTTGTGGCTCTGTGCCCCATCCAGTTCCCCATCTTGTGGCTATGTGCCCCATCCAGGTCCCCATCTTGTGGCTCTGTGCCCCATCCAGGTCCCCATCCTGTGGCTGTGTGCCCCATCCAGGTCCCCATCTTGTGGCTATGTGCCCCATCCAGGTCCCCATCTTGTGGCCATGTAACCCATCCAGGTCCCCATCTTGTGGCTATGTGCCCCATCCAGGTCCCCATCTTGTGGCTATGTGCCCCATCCAAGTCCCCATCTTGTGGCTATGTGCCCCATCCAGGTCCCATCTTGTGGCTCTGTGCCCCATCCAGATCCCCATCCTGTGGCTATGTGCCCCATCCAGGTCCCCATCTTGTGGCTATGTGCCCCATCCAGGTCCCAATCCTGTGGCTATGTGCCCCATCCAGGTCTCCATCTTGTGGCTATGTGCCCCATCCAGGTCCCCATCTTGTGGCTCTGTGCCCCATCCAGGTCCCCATCTTGTGGCTATGTGCCCCATCCAGGTCTCCATCTTGTGGCAATGTTCCCCATCCTGGCCCCCATCTTGTACTAATGTGCCTGATACAGGTCCCCATCTTGTGGTTATGTGCCCCATCCAGGTCCCCATCTTGTGGCTATGTGCCCCATCCAGGTCCCCATCTTGTGGCTATGTAGCCCATCCAGGTCCCCATCTTGTGGCTATGTGCCCCATCCAGGTCCATCTTGTGGCTCTGTGCCACATCCAGGTCCCCAACTTATGGCTATGTGCCCCATCCAGGTCCCCATCTTGTGGCTATGTGCCCCATCCAGGTCCCAATCCTGTGGCTATGTGCCCCATCCAGGTCCCCATCTTGTGGCTATGTGCCCCATCCAGGTCCCCATCTTGTGGCTCTGTGCCCCATCCAGGTCCCCATCTTGTGGCTATGTGCCCCATCCAGGTCCCCATCTTGTGGCTCTGTGCCCCATCCAGTTCCCCATCCTGTGGCTATGTGCCCCATCCAGGTCCCCATCTTGTGGCTATGTGCCCCATCCAGGTCCCAATCCTGTGGCTATGTGCCCCATCCAGGTCCCCATCTTGTGGCCATGTGCCCCATCCAGGTCCCCATCTTGTGGCTCTGTGCCCCATCCAGGTCCCCATCTTGTGGCTATGGGCCCCATCCAGGTCTCCATCTTGCGGCAATGTTCCCCATCCTGGCCCCCATCTTGTACTAATGTGCCTCATCCAGGTCCCCATCTTGTGGCTATGTGCCCCATTCAGGTCCCCATCTTGTGGCTATGTAGCCCATCCAGGTCCCCATCTTGTGGCTATGTGCCCCATCCAGGTTCCCATCTTGTGGCTCTGTGCCCCATCCAGGTCCCCATTTTGTGGCTATGTGCCCCATCCAGGTCCCCATCTTGTAGCTCTGTGCCCCATCCAGGTCCCCATACTGTGGCTATGTGCCCCATCCAGGTCCCCATCCTGTGGCTATGTACCCCATCCAGGTCCCCATCTTGTGGCTATGTAACCCATCCAGGTCCCCATCTTGTGGCAATGTGCCACATCCAGGTCCCCATCTTGTGGCTCTGTGCCCCATCCAGGTCCCCATCTTGTGGCTATGTGCCCCATCCAGGTCCCCATCTTGTGGCTCTGTGCCCCATCCAGGTCCCCATCCTGTGGCTATGTGCCCCATCCAGGTCCCCATCTTGTGGCTATGTGCCCCATCCAGGTCCCACTCCTGTGGCTATGTGCCCCATCCAGGTCCCCATCTTGTGGCTATGTGCCCCATCCAGGTCCCCATCTTGTGGCTCTGTGTCCCATCCAGGTCCCCATCTTGTGGCTATGTGCCCCATCCAGGTCTCCATCTTGTGGCAATGTTCCCCATCGTGGCCCCCATCTTGTACTAATGTGCCTCATCCAGGTCCCCATCTTGTGGCTATGTGCCCCATCCAGGTCCCCATCTTGTGGCTATGTGCCCCATCCAGGTCCCCATCTTGTGGCTATGTAGCCCATCCAGGTCCCCATCTTGTGGCTATGTGCCCCATCCAGGTCCCCATCTTGTGACTCTGTGCCCCATCCAGGTCCCCATCTTGTGGCTATGTGCCCCATCCAGGTCCCCATCTTGTGGCTATGTGCCCCATCCAGGTCCCAATCCTGTGGCTATGTGCCCCATCCAGGTCCCCATCTTGTGGCTATGTGCCCCATCCATGTCCCCATCTTGTGGCTCTGTGCCCCATCCAGGTCCCCATCTTGTGGCTATGTGCCCCATCCAGGTCTCCATCTTGTGGCAATGTTCCCCATCCTGGCCCCCATCTTGTACTAATGTGCCTCATCCAGGTCTCCATCTTGTGGCTATGTGCCCCATCCAGGTCCCCATCTTGTGGCTATGTAGCCCATCCAGGTCCCCATCTTGTAGCTACGTGCCCCATCCAGGTCCCCATCTTGTGGCTACGTGCCCCATCCAGGTCCCCATCTTGTGGCTATGTGTCCCATCCAGGTCACCATCTTGTGGCTCTGTACCCCATCTGGGTCCCCATCCTGTGGCTATGTGCCCCATCCAGGTCCCCATCCTGTGGCTATGTGCCCCATCCAGGTCCCCATCTTGTGGCTATGTAGCCCATCCAGGTCCCCATCTTGTGGCTATGTGCCCCATCCAGGTCCCCATCTTGTGGCTCTGTGCCCCATCCAGGACCCCATCCTGTGGCTATGTGCCCCATCCAGGTCCCCATCTTGTGGCTATGTGCCCCATCCAGGTCCCAATCCTGTGGCTATGTGCCCCATCCAGGTCCCAATCCTGTGGCTATGTGCCCCATCCAGGTCCCCATCTTGTGGCTATGTGCCCCATCCAGGTCCCCATCTTGTGGCTCTGTGCCCCATCCAGGTCCCCATCTTGTGGCTATGTGCCCCATCCAGGTCTCCATCTTGTGGCAATGTTCCCCATCCTGGCCCCCATCTTGTACTAATGTGCCTCATCCAGGTCCCCATCTTGTGGCTATGTGCCCCATCCAGGTCCCCATCTTGTGGCTATGTAGCCCATCCAGATCCCCATCTTGTGGCTATGTGCCCCATTCAGGTCCCCATCTTGTGGCTATGTAGCCCATCCAGGTCCCCATCTTGTGGCTATGTGCCCCATCCAGGTTCCCATCTTGTGGCTCTGTGCCCCATCCAGGTCCCCATCTTGTGGCTATGTGCCCCATCCAGGTCCCCATCTTGTAGCTCTGTGCCCCATCCAGGTCCCCATACTGTGGCTATGTGCCCCATCCAGGTCCCCATCCTGTGGCTATGTACCCCATCCAGGTCCCCATCTTGTGGCTATGTAACCCATCCAGGTCCCCATCTTGTGGCAATGTGCCACATCCAGGTCCCCATCTTGTGGCTCTGTGCCCCATCCAGGTCCCCATCTTGTGGCTATGTGCCCCATCCAGGTCCCCATCTTGTGGCTCTGTGCCCCATCCAGGTCCCCATCCTGTGGCTATGTGCCCCATCCAGGTCCCCATCTTGTGGCTATGTGCCCCATCCAGGTCCCACTCCTGTGGCTATGTGCCCCATCCAGGTCCCCATCTTGTGGCTATGTGCCCCATCCAGGTCCCCATCTTGTGGCTCTGTGTCCCATCCAGGTCCCCATCTTGTGGCTATGTGCCCCATCCAGGTCTCCATCTTGTGGCAATGTTCCCCATCGTGGCCCCCATCTTGTACTAATGTGCCTCATCCAGGTCCCCATCTTGTGGCTATGTGCCCCATCCAGGTCCCCATCTTGTGGCTATGTGCCCCATCCAGGTCCCCATATTGTGGCTATGTAGCCCATCCAGGTCCCCATCTTGTGGCTATGTGCCCCATCCAGGTCCCCATCTTGTGACTCTGTGCCCCATCCAGGTCCCCATCTTGTGGCTATGTGCCCCATCCAGGTCCCCATCTTGTGGCTATGTGCCCCATCCAGGTCCCAATCCTGTGGCTATGTGCCCCATCCAGGTCCCCATCTTGTGGCTATGTGCCCCATCCATGTCCCCATCTTGTGGCTCTGTGCCCCATCCAGGTCCCCATCTTGTGGCTATGTGCCCCATCCAGGTCTCCATCTTGTGGCAATGTTCCCCATCCTGGCCCCCATCTTGTACTAATGTGCCTCATCCAGGTCTCCATCTTGTGGCTATGTGCCCCATCCAGGTCCCCATCTTGTGGCTATGTAGCCCATCCAGGTCCCCATCTTGTAGCTACGTGCCCCATCCAGGTCCCCATCTTGTGGCTACGTGCCCCATCCAGGTCCCCATCTTGTGGCTATGTGTCCCATCCAGGTCACCATCTTGTGGCTCTGTACCCCATCTGGGTCCCCATCCTGTGGCTATGTGCCCCATCCAGGTCCCCATCCTGTGGCTATGTGCCCCATCCAGGTCCCCATCTTGTGGCTATGTAGCCCATCCAGGTCCCCATCTTGTGGCTATGTGCCCCATCCAGGTCCCCATCTTGTGGCTCTGCGCCCCATCCAGGACCCCATCCTGTGGCTATGTGACCCATCCAGGTCCCCATCTTGTGGCTATGTGCCCCATCCAGGTCCCAATCCTGTGGCTATGTGCCCCATCCAGGTCCCAATCCTGTGGCTATGTGCCCCATCCAGGTCCCCATCTTGTGGCTATGTGCCCCATCCAGGTCCCCATCTTGTGGCTCTGTGCCCCATCCAGGTCCCCATCTTGTGGCTATGTGCCCCATCCAGGTCTCCATCTTGTGGCAATGTTCCCCATCCTGGCCCCCATCTTGTACTAATGTGCCTCATCCAGGTCCCCATCTTGTGGCTATGTGCCCCATCCAGGTCCCCATCTTGTGGCTATGTAGCCCATCCAGATCCCCATCTTGTGGCTATGTGCCCCATTCAGGTCCCCATCTTGTGGCTATGTAGCCCATCCAGGTCCCCATCTTGTGGCTATGTGCCCCATCCAGGTTCCCATCTTGTGGCTCTGTGCCCCATCCAGGTCCCCATCTTGTGGCTATGTGCCCCATCCAGGTCCCCATCTTGTAGCTCTGTGCCCCATCCAGGTCCCCATACTGTGGCTATGTGCCCCATCCAGGTCCCCATCCTGTGGCTATGTACCCCATCCAGGTCCCCATCTTGTGGCTATGTAACCCATCCAGGTCCCCATCTTGTGGCTATGTGCCACATCCAGGTCCCCATCTTGTGGCTCTGTGCCCCATCCAGGTCCCCATCTTGTGGCTATGTGCCCCATCCTGGTCCCCATCTTGTGGCTCTGTGCCCCATCCAGGTCCCCATCCTGTGGCTATGTGCCCCATCCAGGTCCCCATCTTGTGGCTATGTGCCCCATCCAGGTCCCAATCCTGTGGCTATGTGCCCCATCCAGGTCCCCATCTTCTGCTATGTGCCCCATCCAGGTCCCCATCTTGTGGCTCTGTGTCCCATCCAGGTCCCCATCTTGTGGCTATGTGCCCCATCCAGGTCTCCATCTTGTGGCAATGTTCCCCATCGTGGCCCCCATCTTGTACTAATGTGCCTCATCCAGGTCCCCATCTTGTGGCTATGTGCCCCATCCAGGTCCCCATCTTGTGGCTATGTAGCCCATCCAGGTCCCCATCTTGTGGCTATGTGCCCCATCCAGGTCTCCATCTTGTGGCTATGTGCCCCATCCAGGTCCCCATCTTGTGGCTCTGTGCCCCATCCAGGACCCCATCCTGTGGCTATGTGCCCCATCCAGGTCCCCATCTTGTGGCTATGTGCCCCATCCAGGTCCCAATCCTGTGGCTATGTGCCCCATCCAGGTCCCCATCTTGTGGCTATGTGCCCCATCCATGTCCCCATCTTGTGGCTCTGTGCCCCATCCAGGTCCCCATCTTGTGGCTATGTGCCCCATCCAGGTCTCCATCTTGTGGCAATGTTCCCCATCCTGGCCCCCATCTTGTACTAATGTGCCACATCCAGGTCCCCATCTTGTGGCTATGTGCCCCATCCAGGTCCCCATCTTGTGGCTATGTAGCCCATCCAGGTCCCCATCTTGTGGCTATGTGCCCCATCCAGGTCCCCATCTTGTGGCTCTGTGCCCCATCCAGGTCCCCATCTTGTGGCTATGTGCCCCATCCACGTCCCCATCTTGTGGCTCTGTGCCCCATCCAGGTCCCCATCCTGTGGCTATGTGCCCCATCCAGGTCCCCATCTTGTGGCTATGCAGCCCATCCAGGTCCCAATCCTGTGGCTATGTGCCTCATCCAGGTCCCCATCTTGTGGCTCTGTGCCCCATCCAGGTCCCCATCTTGTGGCTATGTGCCCCATCCAGGTCCCCATCTTGTGGCTATGTAGCCCATCCAGGTCCCAATCCTGTGGCTATGTGCCTCATCCAGGTCCCTATCTTGTGGCTATGTGCCCCATCCAGGTCACCATCTTGTGGCTATGTAGCCCATCCAGGTCCCCATCTTGTGGCTATGTGCCCCATCCAGGTCCCCATCTTGTGGGTCTGTGCCCCATCCAGGTCCCCATCTTGTGGCTATGTGCCCCATCCAGGTCCCCATCCTGTGGCTATGTGCCCCATCCTGGTCCCCATCCTGTGGCTATGTGCCCCATCCAGGTCCCCATCTTGTGGCTATGTGCCCCATCCAGGTCCCAATCCTGTGGCTATGTGCCCCATCCAGGTCCCCATCTTGTGGCTATGTGCCCCATCCAGGTCCCCATCTTGTGGCTATGTGCCCCATCCAGGTCCCCATCTTGTGGCTATGTGCCCCATCCAGATCCCCATCTTGTGGCAATGTGCCCCATCCAGGTCCCCATCTTGTGGCTATGTGCCCCATCCAGGTCCCCATCCTGTGGCTATGTGCCCCATCCAGGTCCCCATCTTGTGGCCATGTGCCCCATCCAGGTCCCCATCTTGTGGCTATGTAGCCCATCCAGGTCCCCATCTTGTGGCTACGTGCCCCATCCAGGTCCCCATCTTGTGGCTACGTGCCCCATCCAGGTCCCCATCTTGTGGCTATGAGCCCCATCCAGGTCCCCATCTTGTGGCTCTGTGCCCCATCCAGGTCCCCATCCTGTGGCTATGTGCCCCATCCAGGTCCCCATCTTGTGGCTATGTGCCCCATCCAGGTCCCCATCTTTTGGCTCTGTGCCCCATCCAGGTCCCCATCTTGTGGCTATGTGCCCCATCCAGGTCTCCATCTTGTGGCAATGTTCCCCATCCTGGCCCCCATCTTGTACTAATGTTAATCATCCAGGTCCCCATCTTGTGGCTATGTGCCCCATCCAGGTCCCCATCTTGTGGCTAGGCAGCCCATCCAGGTCCCCATCTTGTGGCTATGTGCCCCATCCAGGTCCCCATCTTGTGGCTGTGTGCCCCATCCAGGTCCCCATCTTGTTGCTATGTGCCCCATCCAGGTCCCCATCTTGTGGCTCTGTGCCCCATCCAGGTCCCCATCTTATGGCTATGTGCCCCATCCAGGTCCCCATTCTGTGGCTATGTGCCCCATCCAGGTCCCCATCCTGTGGCTATGTGCCCCATCCAGGTCCCCATCTTGTGGCTATGTGCCCCATCCAGGTCCCAATCCTGTGGCTATGTGCCCCATCCAGGTCCCCATCTTGTGGCTATGTGCCCCATCCAGGTCCCCATCTTGTGGCTATGTGCCCCATCCAGGTCCCCATCTTGTGGCTATGTGCCCCATCCAGATCCCCATCTTGTGGCAATGTGCCCCATCCAGGTCCCCATCTTGTGGCTATGTGCCCCATCCAGGTCCCCATCCTGTGGCTATGTGCCCCATCCATAGAATAGAATAGAATGGTAGAGTTGGAAGGGACCTCCTGGGTCATCTGGTCCAACCCCCTGCTCAAAGCAGGATTCACTAGATCATCTCAGACAGATGTCTGTCCAGCCTCTGTTTGAAGACGTCCATTGAAGGGGAACTCACCACCTCTCGTGGCAGCCTGTTCCACTCATTAATCACCCTAACTGTCAAAAAGTTTTTTCTAATATCTAATCTGTGTCTCCTCCCATTTAGTTTCATCCCATTGCTTCTAGTCTTTCCTTGTGCAAATGAGAATAAAGATGATCCTTCTACAATGTGACAGCCCTTGACATATTTGTAGACAGCTATTAAGTCTCCTCTCAGTCTTCTTTTTTGCAAGCTAAACATTCCCAAATCCTGCAACCGTTCCTCATAGGACATGGTTTGCAGACCAGTCACCATTCTGGTCGCTCTTCTCTGAACTTGCTCCAGTTTCTCTATGTCTTTTTTAAAATGTGGTGCCCAAAACTGTACACAGTATTCCAGATGAGGTCTGACCAAAGAGGAGTAAAGACCGATAATGACTTCACGTGATCTAGACTGTATGCTTCTGTTAATACATCCCAGAATTGTATTTGCCTTTTTTGCTGCTGCATCACACTGTTGACTCATGTTCAGTCTATGATCTATTAGTATACCTAAGTCTTTTTCACATGTACTGTTGCTTAGCTCTATTCCTCCCATTCTGTATATGCTTTTTTCATTTTTATTGCCCAGATGTAGTACTTTGCATTTTTCCCTGTTAAAAACCATTCTGTTGGTTGCTGCCCACTGCTCCAGTTTATTTAGGTCTTTTTGAATCCTCTCTCTCTCTTCTCTAGTATTAGCTATCCCTCCTAGCTTTGTGTCATCAGCAAATTTAATCAGTTTACCCTCAATTCCTTCATCTAAATCATTGATAAAGATGTTGAACAATACAGGTCCCAGGACGGAGCCCTGTGGTACCCCACTTGAGACATTCATCCAGCTGGATGTGAAGCCATTTACAACCACCCTTTGAGTCCGATCACTAAGCCAGTTATGAATCCACATAACAGTTGCCTGGTCCATTGCATACTTGGTCATTTTTTCAATAAGGATGGTGTGAGATACTTTGTCAAATGCTTTGCTGAAGTCAAGATATACTATATCTACAGCATTTCCCTGATCCACCCAGTCAGTGATTCTGTCATAGAAGGAAATTAAGTTAGTCTGACATGACCTGTTAGTTACAAACCCATGCTGACTCTGGTTAATCACTTCATTCTTATCCATGTACTTACATACATGTTGTTTAATAATTTTTTCAAAGATCTTTCCTGGTATAGAAGTCAGACTCACCGGCCTATAGTTCCCTGGGTCCACCTTCTTCCCCTTTTTGAAGATAGGAACAACATTTGCTCTTCTCCAGTCTTCTGGGACTTCTCCTGTTCTCCAAGAATTTTCAAAGATTATGGAGAGTGGTTCTAAAATTTCTTCTACGATCTCCTTCAGTACTCTGGGGTGTAATTCATCTGGACCTGGAGACTTGAACTCATTTATGTTAGCTAAATATTCCCTCACAATCTTTCTGTTTACAGATAACTTGGATTCCTCTATTCCTTTAAAAGGACAGTGAAGATCAGTTGATGTTACATTTTCTTTCTGAGAGAAAACAGATGCAAAATAGGAATTAAAAAGTTCGGCCTTCTCAACATCCTCTCTTACCATTTCTCCATTTTCATCCTGTAAAAATCCTATAGCATCTTTGACTTTTCTTTTACTTTTGACATACCCCCAAAATCCTTTTTTATTGCTTTTGACATCTCTTGCAAGCCTTAATTCATTGTCAGCTTTAGCTAACCTGATACGTGCCCTGCAGGATCTGCAGACTGCATTATAATCTTCTTTAGATATGCCTCCCTCTTTCCATTTAATAAACATTTCTTTCTTTCTTTTTAGCATGTGTTTAAGTTCTGTGTTCATCCATCCTGGTTTCCTTAAATGCTTCCCATTCTTCCTACTTTTCGGGATTGTTAACGATTGTGCTTTGAGAATCTCATTTTTAAAAATTTCCCATCCTTCCTGGACATTTTTGTCCTTAAGGACATCCAGCCATTGGATCCCTCCTATTCTCT
The DNA here is from genome assembly GCF_046119375.1 of Phyllobates terribilis. NCBI lineage: Eukaryota > Metazoa > Chordata > Amphibia > Anura > Dendrobatidae > Phyllobates > Phyllobates terribilis. The sequence continues at coordinate 454,423,321 of NW_027362765.1, read as the reverse complement.
TTCTGAGTCTCTTAAAATCTGCCTTTCTAAAATCTAACCTTGAAGTTTGAGTCTTCACATGTCTTCCTCCGCTAGTTATCCAAAATTCTATAATAGCATGATCGCTGCCTCCTAGGGTCCCAGCCACCTTTACCTCCTCAACCATTTCCTCCCTGTTTATAAGGATTAGATCCAAAGTAGCAGATCCCCTTGTTTTCTCCCCTACCTTTTGGAAGATAAAGTTGTCAGCAAGAGAGGATAAGAATTTGCTTGACCTGTTAGTTTTACTTGAGAGAGATTCCCAACAAATGTCTGGATAGTTGAAATCTCCCATGACCACTACGTCATATTTTTTGGAGAACTTGGTCATTTGATACATAAAGAGTTCATCCATATCTTCAGCTTGCCCAGGTGGCCTGTAGTAAATGCCTACAATGGTGTCCTTTCCGTTGTTCTCTCCTTGTAGTCTTACCCAAACAGTTTCCACAGAACTCCCAGTCTCTGAAGCTTCAATCTCTGTGCAGATATACGCTTTTCTAACATACAATGCAACACCTCCTCCTCGTTTATCAAGTCTGTTTCTTGCAAATAAGTTGTATCCTTTTAGCCTTTTATTCCAATCATGTGTATCTTCCCACCAAGTTTCAGTGATTCCAATGACATCATATTCCTTTTCCTGCATTAGTAGTTCCAATTCTCCTTGTTTGTTGCCCATGCTTTGTGCATTTGTATAAAAACATTTTAGTTTGTGATTGGTTTCTCTTCCTCCCATATTTTTATTATTTAAATAGTTTTGTCTTTGTTCTTCTTTTCCACTTCCAGTAGCAGAGATCTCAATAGTATTTGTCAGCTGTATGGCTTTTTCTGGCCTTTTGCTTCCCTTCCCACATTGTTCTAGTTTAAAGCTCTTCTGATGAGTGTAGCAAGGCGACTTCCAAATATATGTTTTCCAGTCTTCGCAAGGTGCACCCCATCTCTAGCAAGTAGTCCATCGTATAGGTAATTCATTCCGTGATCCAGAAATCCAAATCCTTGTTGACGGCACCATCGACGTAGCCAGTTGTTCACCTGTAGAATCTTACTCCACCTCATTGTTCCATGGCCATCCACTGGGAGGATGGATGAGAAGACCACCTGGGATCCCAATTCTTTCACTTTCTTGCCTAAGTCTTCAAAGTCACTGCAGATGGTTTCCAGGTCCTTTCTTGCGGTGTCATTTGTCCCCACATGTATTAGCAGGAATGGGTAGTGATCTGTAGGTCTGAAGAGTCTTGATATCCTGTCAGACACATCTTTAATTTTTGCTCCTGGAAGACAGCACATTTCTCTTGAGGTTATGTCTGGTCTGCAGATAGCGGCCTCTGTTCCTCTTAGCAGGGAATCCCCCATGACCACCACTCTCCGTTTTTTCTTCACAACATTCTTCTTTCTCCATCCAGGAGGATTCTGAGGGCTTACAAGGTTATTCATTGCTGGCAAAGTCTTATTTTGCTGTATTTCTTCATGGTTCTCCTGCGTGAGAGCCTGGTACTGGTTCCTGAGCAGTATGGGTGCTGACTGCCTCTCGATCCTCCGGCTTCTGTGGGTCACATGCTTGCATTCCTCTGTTTCGTCAGGTGCAGTTCGAATTTCTTCTCTTTCTGAATCATGAAGAGATAATTCTGCTCTGTCTAAGAACTCTTCACCTTCCTTAATGATTTTCAAGGTAGTTAACCTCTCTTCTAGATTTCGCAACTTTTCCTCCAACAGGGATACAAGCTTGCATTTCTGGCATGTGAAGTTTGGCTTTTCCACTGGCAAGTCTGTGAACATGTAGCAGGATATGCAGCTCACCAAATGGCTCCTGGACTCTTCCATGTTCTTATTGTTAATGTTCTGAAAACAGTGAAAAAAGCTTAAAAAAAAAAAGCTTCAAAATGCGCGCGCCAGTAGGCGCGCGGTTTACCGATGTCCTCTTTTCAGCTCCAACAGCCAAAATCCAGTGTACTTTGAGCTCGCGGAGACTCTTCACTTACCCCAAAATGCAGTGGGAATATGCAAATTATCGCCTCAGGACTCCTCCCCTGGTTTGCCGATGTCCTCTTTTCAGCTCCAACAGCCAAAATCCAGTGTTCTTTGAGCTCGCGGAGACTCTTCACTTACCCCAAAATGCAGTGGGAATATGCAAATTATCGCCTCAGGACTCCTCCCCTGGTTTACCGATGTCCTCTTTTCAGCTCCAACAGCCAAAATCCAGTGTTCTTTGAGCTCGCGGAGACTCTTCACTTACCCCAAAATGCAGTGGGAATATGCAAATAATCGCCTCAGGACTCCTCCCCATCTTGTGGCCATGTGCCCCATCCAGGTCTCCATCTTGTGGCTATGTGCCCCATCCAGGTCCCCATCCTGTGGCTATGTGCCCCATCCAGGTCCCCATCTTGTGGCTCTGTGTCCCATCCAGGTCCCCATCTTGTGGCTATGTTCCCCATCCTGGCCCCCATCTTGTACTAATGTGCCTCATCCAGGTCCCCATCTTGTGGCTATGTGCCCCATCCAGGTCCCCATCTTGTGGCTATGTGCCCCATCCAGGTCCCCATCTTGTGGCTATGCAGCCCATCCAGGTCCCCATCTTGTGGCTATGTGCCCCATCCAGATCCCCATCTTGTGGCTCTGTGCCCCATCCAGGTCCCCATCCTGTGGCTATGTGCCCCATCCAGGTCCCCATCCTGTGGCTATGTGCCCCATCCAGGTCCCCATCTTGTGGCTATGTGCCCCATCCAGGTCCCAATCCTGTGGCTATGTGCCCCATCCAGGTCCCCATCTTGTGGCTATGTGCCCCATCCAGGTCCCCATCTTGTGGCTATGTGCCCCATCCAGGTCCCCATCTTGTGGCTATGTGCCCCATCCAGATCCCCATCTTGTGGCAATGTGCCCCATCCAGGTCCCCATCTTGTGGCTATGTGCACCATCCAGGTCTCCATCCTGTGGCTATGTGCCCCATCCAGGTCCCCATCTTGTGGCCATGTGCCCCATCCAGGTCCCCATCTTGTGGCTATGTGCCCCATCCAGGTCCCCATCCTGTGGCTATGTGCCCCATCCAGGTCCCCATCTTGTGGCTCTGTGTCCCATCCAGGTCCCCATCTTGTGGCTATGTTCCCCATCCTGGCCCCCATCTTGTACTAATGTGACTCATTCAGGTCCCCATCTTGTGGCTATGTGCCCCATCCAGGTCCCCATCTTGTGGCTATGTGCCCCATCCAGGTCCCCATCTTGTGGCTATGTGCCCCATCCAGGTCCCCATCTTGTGGCTATGTGCCCCATCCAGATCCCCATCTTGTGGCTCTGTGCCCCATCCAGGTCCCCATCTTGTGGCTATGTGCCCCATCCAGGTCTCCATCTTGTGGCAATGTTCCCCATCCTGGCCCCCATCTTGTACTAATATGCCTCATCCAGGTCCCCATCTTGTGGCTATGTGCCCCATGCAGGTCCCCATCTTGTGGCTATGTAGCCCATCCAGGTCCCCATCTTGTGGCTATGTGCCCCATCCAGGTCCCCATCTTGTGGCTCTGTGCCCCATCCAGGTCCCCATCTTGTGGCTATGTGCCCCATCCAGGTCCCCATCTTGTGACTCTGTGCCCCATCCAGGTCCCCATCCTGTGGCTATGTGCCCCATCCAGGTCCCCATCTTGTGGCTATGTGCCCCATCCAGGTCCCCATCTTGTCGCTATGTAGCTCATCCAGGTCCCAATCCTGTGGCTATGTGCCTCATCCAGGTCCCCATCTTGTGGCTCTGTGCCCCACCCAGGTCCCCATCTTGTGGCTATGTGCCCCATCCAGGTCCCCATCTTGTGGCTATGTAGCCCATTCAGGTCCCAATCCTGTGGCGATGTGCCTCATCCAGGTCCCCAACTTGTGGCTATGTGCCCCATCCAGGTCCCCATCTTGTGGCTATGTAGCCCATCCAGGTCCCAATCCTGTGGCTATGTGCCCCATCCAGGTCCCCATCTTGTGGCTATGAGCCCCATCCAGGTCCCCATCTTGTAGCTCTGTGCCCCATCCAGGTCCCCATCTTGTGGCTATGTGCCCCATCCAGGTCCCCATCTTGTGGCTATGTGCCCCATCCAGGTCTCCATCTTGTGGCAATGTTCCCCATCCTGGCCCCCATCTTGTACTAATGTGCCTCATCCAGGTCTCCATCTTGTGGCTATGTGCCCCATCCAGGTCCCCATCTTGTGGCTATGTAGCCCATCCAGGTCCCCATCTTGTGGCTACGTGCCCCATCCAGGTCCCCATCTTGTGGCTACGTGCCCCATCCAGGTCCCCATCTTGTGGCTATGTGCCCCATCCAGGTCCCCATCTTGTGGCTCTGTGCCCCATCCAGGTCCCCATCCTGTGGCTATGTGCCCCATCCAGGTCCCCATCCTGTGGCTATGTGGCCCATCCAGGTCCCCATCTTGTGGCTATGTAGCCCATCCAGGTCCCCATCTTGTGGGTATGTGCCCCATCCAGGTCCTCATCTTGTGACTCTGTGCCCCATCCAGGTCCCCATCTTGTGGCTATGTGCCCCATCCAGGTCCCCATCTTGTGGCTCTGTGTCCCATCCAGGTCCCCATCCTGTGGCTATGTGCCCCATCCAGGTCCCCATCTTGTGGCTATGTGCCCATTCCAGGTCCCAATTCTGTGGCTATGTGCCCCATCCAGGTCCCCATCTTGTGGCTATGTGCACCATCCAGGTCCCCATCTTGTGGCTATGTGCCCCATCCAGGTCCCCATCTTGTGGCTCTGTGTCCCATCCAGGTCCCCATCCTGTGGCTATGTGCCCCATCCAGGTCCCCATCTTGTGGCTATGTGCCCATTCCAGGTCCCAATTCTGTGGCTATGTGCCCCATCCAGGTCCCCATCTTGTGGCTATGTGCCCCATCCAGGTCCCCATCTTGTGGCTATGTGCCCCATCCAGGTCTCCATCTTGTGGCAATGTTCCCCATCCTGGCCCCCATCTTGTACTAATGTGCCTCATCCAGGTCCCCATCTTGTGGCTATGTGCCCCATCCAGGTCCCCATCTTGTGGCTCTGTGCCCCATCCAGGTCCCCATCTTGTGGCTATGTGCCCCATCCAGGTCCCCATCTTGTGGCTCTGTGCCCCATCCAGGTCCCCATCCTGTGGCTATGTGCCCCATCCAGGTCCCCATCTTGTGGCTATATGCCCCATCCAGGTCCCCATCTTGCGGCTATGTAGCCCATCCAGGTCCCAATCCTGTGGCTATGTGCCTAATCCAGGTCCCCATCTTGTGGCTCTGTGCCCCATCCAGGTCCCCATCTTGTGGCTATGTGCCCCATCCAGGTCCCCATCTTGTGGCTATGTAGCCCATCCAGGTCCCAATCCTGTGGCTATGTGCCTCATCCAGGTCCCCATCTTGTGGCTATGTGCCCCATCCAGGTCCCCTTCTTGTGGCTATGTAGCCCATCCAGGTCCCAATCCTGTGGTATGTGCCCCATCCAGGTCCCCATCTTGTGGCTATGTGCCCCATCCAGGTCCCCATCTTGTGGCTCTGTGCTCCATCCAGATCCCCATCTTGTGGCTATGTGCCCCATCCAGGTCCCCATCTTGTCGCTCTGTGACCCATCCAGTTCCCCATCCTGTGGCTATGTGCCCCATCCAGGTCCCCATCTTGTGGCTATGTGCCCCATCCAGGTCCCAATCCTGTGGCTATGTGCCCCATCCAGGTCCCCATCTTGTGGCTCTGTGCCCCATCCAGGTCCCCATCTTGTGGCTCTGTGCCCCATCCAGCTCCCCATCTTGTGGCTATGGGCCCCATCCAGGTCTCCATCTTGCGGCAATGTTCCCCATCCTGGTCCCCATCATGTACCAATGTGCCTCATCCAGGTCCCCATCTTGTGGCTATGTGCCCCATTCAGGTCCCCATCTTGTGGCTATGTAGCCCATCCAGGTCCCCATCTTGTGGCTATGTGCCTCATCCAGGTTCCCATCTTGTGGCTCTGTGCCCCATCCAGGTCCCCATCTTGTGGCTATGTCCCCCATCCAGGTCCCCATCTTGTAGCTCTGTGCCCCATCCAGGTCCCCATCTTGTAGCTCTGTGCCCCATCCAGGTCCCCATACTGTGGCTATGTGCCCCATCCAGGTCCCCATCCTGTGGCTATGTGCCCCATCCAGGTCCCCATCTTGTGGCTATGTAACCCATCCAGGTCCCCATCTTGTGGCTATGTGCCACATCCAGGTCCCCATCTTGTGGCTCTGTGCCCCATCCAGGTCCCCATCTTGTGGCTATGTGCCCCATCCAGGTCCCCATCTTGTGGCTCTGTGCCCCATCCAGGTCCCCATCCTGTGGCTATGTGCCCCATCTAGGTCCCCATCTTGTGGCTATGTGCCCGATCCAGGTCCCAAACCTGTGGCTATGTGCCCCATCCAGGTCCCCATCTTGTGGCTATGTGCCCCATCCAGGTCCCCATCTTGTGGCTCTGTGTCCCATCCAGGTCCCCATCTTGTGGCTATGTGCCCCATCCAGGTCTCCATCTTGTGGCAATGTTCCCCATCGTGGCCCCCATCTTGTACTAATGTGCCTCATCCAGATCCCCATCTTGTGGCTATGTGCCCCATCCAGGTCCCCATCTTGTGGCTATGTGCCCCATCCAGGTCCCCATCTTGTGGCTCTGTGCCCCATCCAGGTCCCCATCTTGTGGCTATGTGCCCCATCCAGGTCTCCATCTTGTGGCAATGTTTCCCATCCTGGCCCCCATCTTGTACTAATGTGCCTCATCCAGGTCCCCATCTTGTGGCTATGTGCCCCATCCAGGTCTCCATCTTGTGGCTATGTAGCCCATCCAGGTACCCATCTTGTGGCTATGTGCCCCATCCAGGTCCCCATCTTGTGGCTCTGTGCCCCATCCAGGTCCCCATCTTGTGACTATGTGCCCCATCCACGTCCCCGTCTTGTGGCTCTGTGCCCCCTCCAGGTTCCCATCCTGTGGCTATGTGCCCCATCCAGGTCCCCATCTTGTGGCTATGTGCCCGATCCAGGTCCCCATCTTGTGGCTATGCAGCCCATCCAGGTCCCAATCCTGTGGCTATGTGCCTCATGCAGGTCCCCATCTTGTGGCTCTGTGCCCCATCCAGGTCCCCATCTTGTGGCTATGTGCCCCATCCAGGTCCCCATCTTGTGGCTATGTAGCCCATCCAGGTCCCAATCCTGTGGCTATGTGCCTCATCCAGGTCCCCATCTTGTGGCTATGTGCCCCATCCAGGTCCCCATCTTGTGGCTATGTAGCCCATCCAGGTCTCCATCTTGTGGCTATGTGCCCCATCCAGGTCCCCATCTTGTGGCTCTGTGCCCCATCCAGGTCCCCATCTTGTGGCTATGTGCCCCATCCAGGTCCCCATCCTGTGGCTATGTGCCGCATCCAGGTCCCCATCCTGTGGCTATGTGCCCCATCCAGGTCCCATCTTGTAGCTATGTGCCCCATCCAGGTCCCAATCCTGTGGCTATGTGCCCCATCCAGGTCCCCATCTTGTGGCCATGTGCCCCATCCAGGTCCCCATCTTGTGGCTATGTGCCCCATCCAGGTCCCCATCTTGTGGCTATGTGCCCCATCCAGATCCCCATCTTGTGGCAATGTTCCCCATCCAGGTCCCCAACTTGTGGCTATGTGCCCCATCCAGGTCCCCATCCTGTGGCAATGTGCCCCATCCAGGTCCCCATCTTGTGGCCATGTGCCCCTTCCAGGTCCCCATCTTGTGGCTATGTGCCCCATCCAGGTCCCAATCCTGTGGCTATGTGCCCCATCCAGGTCCCCATCTTGTGGCTATGTGCCCCATCCAGGTCCCCATCCTGTGGCTATGTGCCCCATCCAGGTCCCCATCTTGTGGCTCTGTGTCCCATCCAGGTCTCCATCTTGTGGCTATGTTCCCCATCCTGGCCCCCATCTTGTACTAATGTGCCTCATCCAGGTCCCCATCTTGTGGCTATGTGCCCCATCCAGGTCCCCATCTTGTGGCTATGTGCCCCATCCAGGTCCTCATCTTGTGGTTATGCAGCCCATCCAGGTCCCCATCTTGTGGCTATGTGCCCCATCCAGGTCCCCATCTTGTGGCTACGTGCCCCATCCAGGTCCCCATCTTGTGGCTCTGTGCCCCATCCAGGTCCCCATCCTGTGGATATGTGCCCCATCCAGGTCCCCATCTTGTGGCTATGTGCCCCATCCAGGTCCCCATCTTGTGGCTCTGTGCCCCATCCAGGTCCCCATCTTGTGGCTATGTGCCCCATCCAGGTCTCCATCTTGTGGCAATGTTCCCCATCCTGGCCCCCTTCTTGTACTAATGTGCCTCATCCAGGTCCCCATCTTGTGGCTATGTGCCCCATCCAGGTCCCCATCTTGTGGCTATGCAGCCCATCCAGGTCCCCATCTTGTGGCTATGTGCCCCATCCAGGTCCCCATCTTGTGGCTCTGTGCCCCATCCAGGTCCCCATCTTGTGGCTATGTGCCCCATCCAGGTCCCCATCTTGTGGCTCTGTGCCCCATCCAGGTCCCCATCCTGTGGCTATGTGCCTCATCCAGGTCCCCATCGTGTGGCTCTGTGCCCCATCCAGGTCCCCATCTTGTGGCTATGTGCCCCATCAGGGTCCCCATCTTGTGGCTATGTAGCCCATCCAGGTCCCAATCCTGTGGCTATGTGCCTCATCCAGGTCCCCATCTTGTGGCTATGTGCCCCATCCAGGTCCCCATCTTGTGGCTATGTGCCCCATCCAGGTCCCCATCTTGTGGCTATTTGCCCCATCCAGGTCCCCATCTTGTGGCTCTGTGCCCCATCCAGGTCCCCATCTTGTGGCTATGTGCCCCATCCAGGTCCCCATCTTGTGGCTATGTGCCCCATCCAGGTCCCCATCCTGTGGCTTTGTGCCCCATCCAGGTCCCCATCTTGTGGCTATGTGTCCCATCCAGGTCCCAATCCTGTGGCTATGTGCCCCATCCAGATCCCCATCTTGTGGCAATGTGCCCCATCCAGGTCCCCATCCTGTGGCTATGTGCCCCATCCAGGTCCCCATCTTGTGGCTATGTGCCCCATCCAGGTCCCCATCCTGTGGCTATGTGCCCCATCCAGGTCCCCATCTTGTGGCTCTGTGTCCCATCCAGGCCCCATCTTGTGGCTATGTTCCCCATCCTGGCCCCCATCTTGTAATAATGTGCCTCATCCAGGTCCCCATCTTGTGGCTATGTGCCCCATCCAGGTCCCCATCTTGTGGCTATGTAGCCCATCCAGGTCCCCATCTTGTGGCTATTTGCCCCATCCAGGTCCCCATCTTGTGGCTCTGTGCCCCATCCAGGTCCCCATCTTGTGGCTATGTGCCCCATCCAGGTCCCCATCCTGTGGCTATGTGCCCCATCCGGGTCCCCATCTTGTGGCTATGTGCCCCATCCAGGTCCCAATCCTGTGGCTATGTGCCCCATCCAGATCCCCATCTTGTGGCAATGTGCCCCATCCAGGTCCCCATCCTGTGGCTATGTACCCCATCCAGGTCCCCATCTTGTGGCTATGTGCTCCATCCAGGTCCCAATCCTGTGGCTATGTGCCCCATCCAGGTCCCCATCTTGTGGCTATGTGCCCCATCCAGGTCCCCATCCTGTGGCTATGTGCCCCATCCAGGTCCCCATTTTGTGGCCATGTGCCCCTTCCAGGTCCCCATCTTGTGGCTATGTGCCCCATCCAGGTCCCAATCCTGTGGCTATGTGCCCCATCCAGGTCCCCATCTTGTGGCTATGTGCCCCATCCAGGTCCCCATCCTGTGGCTATGTGCCCCATCCAGTTCCCCATCTTGTGGCTCTGTGTCCCATCCAGGTCCCCATCTTGTGGCTATGTTCCCCATCCTGGCCCCCATCTTGTAATAATGTTCCTCATCCAGGTCCCCATCTTGTGGCTATGTTCCCCATCCAGGTCCCCATCTTGTGGCTATGTGCCCCATCCAGGTCCCCATCTTGTGGCTATGCAGCCCATCCAGGTCCCCATCTTGTGGCTATGTGCCCCATCCAGGTCCCCTTCTTGTGGCAATGTGCCCCATCCAGTTTCCTATCTTGTGGCTATGTGCCCCATCCAGGTCCCCATCTTGTGGCTATGTGCCCCATCCAGGTCCCAATCCTGTGGCTATGTGCCCCATCCAGGTCCCCATCTTGTGGCTATGTGCCCCATCCAGGTCCCCATCTTGTGGCTCTGTGCCCCATCCAGGTCCCCATCTTGTGGCTATGTGCCCCATCCAGGTCTCCATCTTGTGGCAATGTTCCCCATCCTGGCCCCCATCTTGTACTAATGTGCCTCATCCTGGTCTCCATCTTGTGGCTATGTGCCCCATCCAGGTCCCCATCTTGTGGCTATGTAGCCCATCCAGGTCCCCATCTTGTGGCTACGTGCCCCATCCAGGTCCCCATCTTGTGGCTACGTGCCCCATCCAGGTCCCCATCTTGTGGCTATGAGCCCCATCCAGGTCCCCATCTTATGGCTGTGTGCCCCATCCAGGTCCCCATCCTGTGGCTATGTGCCCCATCCAGGTCCCCATCTTGTGGCTATGTGCCCCATCCAGGTCCCCATCTTTTGGCTCTGTGCCCCATCCAGGTCCCCATCTTGTGGCTATGTGCCCCATCCAGGTCTCCATCTTGTGGCAATGTTCCCCATCCTGGCCCCCATCTTGTAATAATGTGCCTCATCCAGGTCCCCATCTTGTGGCTATGTTCCCCATCCAGGTCCCCATCTTGTGGCTATGTGCCCCATCCAGGTCCCCATCTTGTGGCTATGCAGCCCATCCAGGTCCCCATCTTGTGGCTATGTGCCCCATCCAGGTCCCCTTCTTGTGGCAATGTGCCCCATCCAGTTTCCTATCTTGTGGCTATGTGCCCCATCCAGGTCCCCATCTTGTGGCTATGTGCCCCATCCAGGTCCCAATCCTGTGGCTATGTGCCCCATCCAGGTCCCCATCTTGTGGCTATGTGCCCCATCCAGGTCCCCATCTTGTGGCTCTGTGCCCCATCCAGGTCCCCATCTTGTGGCTATGTGCCCCATCCAGGTCTCCATCTTGTGGCAATGTTCCCCATCCTGGCCCCCATCTTGTACTAATGTGCCTCATCCTGGTCTCCATCTTGTGGCTATGTGCCCCATCCAGGTCTCCATCTTGTGGCTATGTAGCCCATCCAGGTCCCCATCTTGTGGCTACGTGCCCCATCCAGGTCCCCATCTTGTGGCTACGTGCCCCATCCAGGTCCCCATCTTGTGGCTATGAGCCCCATCCAGGTCCCCATCTTATGGCTCTGTGCCCCATCCAGGTCCCCATCCTGTGGCTATGTGCCCCATCCAGGTCCCCATCTTGTGGCTATGTGCCCCATCCAGGTCCCCATCTTTTGGCTCTGTGCCCCATCCAGGTCCCCATCTTGTGGCTATGTGCCCCATCCAGGTCTCCATCTTGTGGCAATGTTCCCCATCCTGGCCCCCATCTTGTACTAATGTGCCTCATCCAGGTCCCCATCTTGTGGCTATGTGCCCCATCCAGGTCCCCATCTTGTGGCTAGGCAGCCCATCCAGGTCCCCATCTTGTGGCTATGTGCCCCATCCAGGTCCCCATCTTGTGGCTGTGTGCCCCATCCAGGTCCCCATCTTGTGGCTATGTGCCCCATCCAGGTCCCCATCTTGTGGCTCTGTGCCCCATCCAGGTCCCCATCTTATGGCTATGTGCCCCATCCAGGTCCCCATCCTGTGGCTATGTGCCCCATCCAGGTCCCCATCCTGTGGCTATGTGCCCCATCCAGGTCCCCATCTTGTGGCTATGTGCCCCATCCAGGTCCCAATCCTGTGGCTATGTGCCCCATCCAGGTCCCCATCTTGTGGCTATGTGCCCCATCCAGGTCCCCATCTTGTGGCTATGTGCCCCATCCAGGTCCCCATCTTGTGGCTATGTGCCCCATCCAGATCCCCATCTTGTGGCAATGTGCCCCATCCAGGTCCCCATCTTGTGGCTATGTGCCCCATCCAGGTCCCCATCCTGTGGCTATGTGCCCCATCCAGGTCCCCATCTTGTGGCCATGTGCCCCATCCAGGTCCCCATCTTGTGGCTATGTGCCCCATCCAGGTCCCCATCCTGTGGCTATGTGCCCCATCCAGGTCCCCATCTTGTGGCTCTGTGTCCCATCCAGGTCCCCATCTTGTGGCTATGTTCCCCATCCTAGCCCCCATCTTGTACTAATGTGCCTCATCCAGGTCCCCATCTTGTGGCTATGTGCCCCATCCAGGTCCCCATCTTGTGGCAATGTGCCCCATCCAGTTTCCTATCTTGTGGCTATGTGCCCCATCCAGGTCCCCATCTTGTGGCTATGTGCCCCATCCAGGTCCCAATCCTGTGGCTATGTGCCCCATCCAGGTCCCCATCTTGTGGCTATGTGCCCCATCCAGGTCCCCATCTTGTGGCTCTGTGCCCCATCCAGGTCCCCATCTTGTGGCTATGTGCCCCATCCAGGTCTCCATCTTGTGGCAATGTTCCCCATCCTGGCCCCCATCTTGTACTAATGTGCCTCATCCTGGTCTCCATCTTGTGGCTATGTGCCCCATCCAGGTCCCCATCTTGTGGCTATGTAGCCCATCCAGGTCCCCATCTTGTGGCTACGTGCCCCATCCAGGTCCCCATCTTGTGGCTACGTGCCCCATCCAGGTCCCCATCTTGTGGCTATGAGCCCCATCCAGGTCCCCATCTTATGGCTCTGTGCCCCATCCAGGTCCCCATCCTGTGGCTATGTGCCCCATCCAGGTCCCCATCTTGCGGCTATGTGCCCCATCCAGGTCCCCATCTTTTGGCTCTGTGCCCCATCCAGGTCCCCATCTTGTGGCTATGTGCCCCATCCAGGTCTCCATCTTGTGGCAATGTTCCCCATCCTGGCCCCCATCTTGTAATAATGTGCCTCATCCAGGTCCCCATCTTGTGGCTATGTTCCCCATCCAGGTCCCCATCTTGTGGCTATGTGCCCCATCCAGGTCCCCATCTTGTGGCTATGCAGCCCATACAGGTCCCCATCTTGTGGCTATGTGCCCCATCCAGGTCCCCTTCTTGTGGCAATGTGCCCCATCCAGTTTCCTATCTTGTGGCTATGTGCCCCATCCAGGTCCCCATCTTGTGGCTATGTGCCCCATCCAGGTCCCAATCCTGTGGCTATGTGCCCCATCCAGGTCCCCATCTTGTGGCTATGTGCCCCATCCAGGTCCCCATCTTGTGGCTCTGTGCCCCATCCAGGTCCCCATCTTGTGGCTATGTGCCCCATCCAGGTCTCCATCTTGTGGCAATGTTCCCCATCCTGGCCCCCATCTTGTACTAATGTGCCTCATCCTGGTCTCCATCTTGTGGCTATGTGCCCCATCCAGGTCTCCATCTTGTGGCTATGTAGCCCATCCAGGTCCCCATCTTGTGGCTACGTGCCCCATCCAGGTCCCCATCTTGTGGCTACGTGCCCCATCCAGGTCCCCATCTTGTGGCTATGAGCCCCATCCAGGTCCCCATCTTATGGCTCTGTGCCCCATCCAGGTCCCCATCCTGTGGCTATGTGCCCCATCCAGGTCCCCATCTTGTGGCTATGTGCCCCATCCAGGTCCCCATCTTTTGGCTCTGTGCCCCATCCAGGTCCCCATCTTGTGGCTATGTGCCCCATCCAGGTCTCCATCTTGTGGCAATGTTCCCCATCCTGGCCCCCATCTTGTACTAATGTGCCTCATCCAGGTCCCCATCTTGTGGCTATGTGCCCCATCCAGGTCCCCATCTTGTGGCTAGGCAGCCCATCCAGGTCCCCATCTTGTGGCTATGTGCCCCATCCAGGTCCCCATCTTGTGGCTGTGTGCCCCATCCAGGTCCCCATCTTGTGGCTATGTGCCCCATCCAGGTCCCCATCTTGTGGCTCTGTGCCCCATCCAGGTCCCCATCTTATGGCTATGTGCCCCATCCAGGTCCCCATCCTGTGGCTATGTGCCCCATCCAGGTCCCCATCCTGTGGCTATGTTCCCCATCCAGGTCCCCATCTTGTGGCTATGTGCCCCATCCAGGTCCCAATCCTGTGGCTATGTGCCCCATCCAGGTCCCCATCTTGTGGCTATGTGCCCCATCCAGGTCCCCATCTTGTGGCTATGTGCCCCATCCAGGTCCCCATCTTGTGGCTATGTGCCCCATCCAGATCCCCATCTTGTGGCAATGTGCCCCATCCAGGTCCCCATCTTGTGGCTATGTGCCCCATCCAGGTCCCCATCCTGTGGCTATGTGCCCCATCCAGGTCCCCATCTTGTGGCCATGTGCCCCATCCAGGTCCCCATCTTGTGGCTATGTGCCCCATCCAGGTCCCCATCCTGTGGCTATGTGCCCCATCCAGGTCCCCATCTTGTGGCTCTGTGTCCCATCCAGGTCCCCATCTTGTGGCTATGTTCCCCATCCTAGCCCCCATCTTGTACTAATGTGCCTCATCCAGGTCCCCATCTTGTGGCTATGTGCCCCATCCAGGTCCCCATCTTGTGGCTATGTGCCCCATCCAGGTCCCCATCTTGTGGCTATGCAGCCCATCCAGGTCCCCATCTTGTGGCTATGTGCCCCATCCAGATCCCCATCTTGTGGCTCTGTGCCCCATCCAGGTCCCCATCCTGTGGCTATGTGCCCCATCCAGGTCCCCATCCTGTGGCTATGTGCCCCATCCAGGTCCCCATCTTGTGGCTATGTGCCCCATCCAGGTCCCAATCCTGTGGCTATGTGCCCCATCCAGGTCCCCATCTTGTGGCTATGTGCCCCATCCAGGTCCCCATCTTGTGGCTATGTGCCCCATCCAGGTCCCCATCTTGTGGCTATGTGCCCCATCCAGATCCCCATCTTGTGGCAATGTGCCCCATCCAGGTCCCCATCTTGTGGCTATGTGCCCCATCCAGGTCCCCATCCTGTGGCTATGTGCCCCATCCAGGTCCCCATCTTGTGGCCATGTGCCCCATCCAGGTCCCCATCTTGTGGCTATGTGCCCCATCCAGGTCCCCATCCTGTGGCTATGTGCCCCATCCAGGTCCCCATCTTGTGGCTCTGTGTCCCATCCAGGTCCCCATCTTGTGGCTATGTTCCCCATCCTGGCCCCCATCTTGTACTAATGTGCCTCATCCAGGTCCCCATCTTGTGGCTATGTGCCCCATCCAGGTCCCCATCTTGTGGCTATGTGCCCCATCCAGGTCCCCATCTTGTGGCTATGTGCCCCATCCAGGTCCCCATCTTGTGGCTATGTGCCCCATCCAGATCCCCATCTTGTGGCTCTGTGCCCCATCCAGGTCCCCATCTTGTGGCTATGTGCCCCATCCAGGTCTCCAACTTTTGGCAATGTTCCTCATCCTGGCCCGCATCTTGTACTAATATGCCTCATCCAGGTCCCCATCTTGTGGCTATGTGCCCCATGCAGGTCCCCATCTTGTGGATATGTAGCCCATCCAGGTCCCCATCTTGTGGCTATGTGCCCCATCCAGGTCCCCATCTTGTGGCTCTGTGCCCCATCCAGGTCCCCATCTTGTGGCTATGTGCCCCATCCAGGTCCCCATCTTGTGACTCTGTGCCCCATCCAGGTCCCCATCCTGTGGCTATGTGCCCCATCCAGGTCCCCATCTTGTGGCTATGTGCCCCATCCAGGTCCCCATCTTGTGGCTATGTAGCCCATCCAGGTCCCAATCCTGTGGCTATGTGCCTCATCCAGGTCCCCATCTTGTGGCTCTGTGCCCCACCCAGGTCCCCATCTTGTGGCTATGTGCCCCATCCAGGTCCCCATCTTGTGGCTATGTAGCCCATTCAGGTCCCAATCCTGTGGCGATGTGCCTCATCCAGGTCCCCAACTTGTGGCTATGTGCCCCATCCAGATCCCCATCTTGTGGCTATGTAGCCCATCCAGGTCCCAATCCTGTGGCTATGTGCCCCATCCAGGTCCCCATCTTGTGGCTATGAGCCCCATCCAGGTCCCCATCTTGTAGCTCTGTGCCCCATCCAGGTCCCCATCTTGTGGCTATGTGCCCCATCCAGGTCCCCATCTTGTGGCTATGTGCCCCATCCAGGTCTCCATCTTGTGGCAATGTTCCCCATCCTGGCCCCCATCTTGTACTAATGTGCCTCATCCAGGTCTCCATCTTGTGGCTATGTGCCCCATCCAGGTCCCCATCTTGTGGCTATGTAGCCCATCCAGGTCCCCATCTTGTGGCTATGTGCCCCATCCAGATCCCCATCTTGTGGCAATGTGCCCCATCCAGGTCCCCATCTTGTGGCTATGTGCCCCATCCAGGTCCCCATCCTGTGGCTATGTGCCCCATCCAGGTCCCCATCTTGTGGCCATGTGCCCCATCCAGGTCCCCATCTTGTGGCTATGTGCCCCATCCAGGTCCCCATCCTGTGGCTATGTGCCCCATCCAGGTCCCCATCTTGTGGCTCTGTGTCCCATCCAGGTCCCCATCTTGTGGCTATGTTCCCCATCCTAGCCCCCATCTTGTACTAATGTGCCTCATCCAGGTCCCCATCTTGTGGCTATGTGCCCCATCCAGGTCCCCATCTTGTGGCTATGTGCCCCATCCAGGTCCCCATCTTGTGGCTATGCAGCCCATCCAGGTCCCCATCTTGTGGCTATGTGCCCCATCCAGATCCCCATCTTGTGGCTCTGTGCCCCATCCAGGTCCCCATCCTGTGGCTATGTGCCCCATCCAGGTCCCCATCCTGTGGCTATGTGCCCCATCCAGGTCCCCATCTTGTGGCTATGTGCCCCATCCAGGTCCCAATCCTGTGGCTATGTGCCCCATCCAGGTCCCCATCTTGTGGCTATGTGCCCCATCCAGGTCCCCATCTTGTGGCTATGTGCCCCATCCAGGTCCCCATCTTGTGGCTATGTGCCCCATCCAGATCCCCATCTTGTGGCAATGTGCCCCATCCAGGTCCCCATCTTGTGGCTATGTGCCCCATCCAGGTCCCCATCCTGTGGCTATGTGCCCCATCCAGGTCCCCATCTTGTGGCCATGTGCCCCATCCAGGTCCCCATCTTGTGGCTATGTGCCCCATCCAGGTCCCCATCCTGTGGCTATGTGCCCCATCCAGGTCCCCATCTTGTGGCTCTGTGTCCCATCCAGGTCCCCATCTTGTGGCTATGTTCCCCATCCTGGCCCCCATCTTGTACTAATGTGCCTCATCCAGGTCCCCATCTTGTGGCTATGTGCCCCATCCAGGTCCCCATCTTGTGGCTATGTGCCCCATCCAGGTCCCCATCTTGTGGCTATGTGCCCCATCCAGGTCCCCATCTTGTGGCTATGTGCCCCATCCAGATCCCCATCTTGTGGCTCTGTGCCCCATCCAGGTCCCCATCTTGTGGCTATGTGCCCCATCCAGGTCTCCAACTTTTGGCAATGTTCCTCATCCTGGCCCGCATCTTGTACTAATATGCCTCATCCAGGTCCCCATCTTGTGGCTATGTGCCCCATGCAGGTCCCCATCTTGTGGATATGTAGCCCATCCAGGTCCCCATCTTGTGGCTATGTGCCCCATCCAGGTCCCCATCTTGTGGCTCTGTGCCCCATCCAGGTCCCCATCTTGTGGCTATGTGCCCCATCCAGGTCCCCATCTTGTGACTCTGTGCCCCATCCAGGTCCCCATCCTGTGGCTATGTGCCCCATCCAGGTCCCCATCTTGTGGCTATGTGCCCCATCCAGGTCCCCATCTTGTGGCTATGTAGCCCATCCAGGTCCCAATCCTGTGGCTATGTGCCTCATCCAGGTCCCCATCTTGTGGCTCTGTGCCCCACCCAGGTCCCCATCTTGTGGCTATGTGCCCCATCCAGGTCCCCATCTTGTGGCTATGTAGCCCATTCAGGTCCCAATCCTGTGGCGATGTGCCTCATCCAGGTCCCCAACTTGTGGCTATGTGCCCCATCCAGATCCCCATCTTGTGGCTATGTAGCCCATCCAGGTCCCAATCCTGTGGCTATGTGCCCCATCCAGGTCCCCATCTTGTGGCTATGAGCCCCATCCAGGTCCCCATCTTGTAGCTCTGTGCCCCATCCAGGTCCCCATCTTGTGGCTATGTGCCCCATCCAGGTCCCCATCTTGTGGCTATGTGCCCCATCCAGGTCTCCATCTTGTGGCAATGTTCCCCATCCTGGCCCCCATCTTGTACTAATGTGCCTCATCCAGGTCTCCATCTTGTGGCTATGTGCCCCATCCAGGTCCCCATCTTGTGGCTATGTAGCCCATCCAGGTCCCCATCTTGTGGCTACGTGCCCCATCCAGGTCCCCATCTTGTGGCTATGTGCCCCATCCAGGTCCCCATCTTGTGGCTCTGTGCCCCATCCAGGTCCCCATCCTGTGGCTATGTGCCCCATCCAGGTCCCCATCCTGTGGCTATGTGGCCCATCCAGGTCCCCATCTTGTGGCTATGTAGCCCATCCAGGTCCCCATCTTGTGGGTATGTGCCCCATCCAGGTCCTAATCTTGTGACTCTGTGCCCCATCCAGGTCCCCATCTTGTGGCTATGTGACCCATCCAGGTCCCCATCTTGTGGCTCTGTGTCCCATCCAGGTCCCCATCCTGTGGCTATGTGCCCCATCCAGGTCCCCATCTTGTGGCTATGTGCCCATTCCAGGTCCCAATTCTGTGGCTATGTGCCCCATCCAGGTGCCCATCTTGTGGCTATGTGCCCCATCCAGGTCCCCATCTTGTGGCTATGTGCCCCATCCAGGTCCCCATCTTGTGGCTCTGTGTCCCATCCAGGTCCCCATCCTGTGGCTATGTGCCCCATCCAGGTCCCCATCTTGTGGCTATGTGCCCATTCCAGGTCCCAATTCTGTGGCTATGTGCCCCATCCAGGTCCCCATCTTGTGGCTATGTGCCCCATCCAGGTCCCCATCTTGTGGCTATGTGCCCCATCCATGTCTCCATCTTGTGGCAATGTTCCCCTTCCTGGCCCCCATCTTGTACTAATGTGCCTCATCCAGGTCCCCATCTTGTGGCTATGTGCCCCATCCAGGTCCCCATCTTGTGGCTAGGCAGCCCATCCAGGTCCCCATCTTGTGGCTATGTGCCCCATCCAGGTCCCCATCTTGTGGCTGTGTGCCCCATCCAGGTCCCCATCTTGTGGCTATGTGCCCCATCCAGGTCCCCATCTTGTGGCTCTGTGCCCCATCCAGGTCCCCATCTTATGGCTATGTGCCCCATCCAGGTCCCCATCCTGTGGCTATGTGCCCCATCCAGGTCCCCATCCTGTGGCTATGTGCCCCATCCAGTTCCCCATCTTGTGGCTATGTGCCCCATCCAGGTCCCAATCCTGTGGCTATGTGCCCCATCCAGGTCCCCATCTTGTGGCTATGTGCCCCATCCAGGTCCCCATCTTGTGGCTATGTGCCCCATCCAGGTCCCCATCTTGTGGCTATGTGCCCCATCCAGATCCCCATCTTGTGGCAATGTGCCCCATCCAGGTCCCCATCTTGTGGCTATGTGCCCCATCCAGGTCCCCATCCTGTGGCTATGTGCCCCATCCAGGTCCCCATCTTGTGGACATGTGCCCCATCCAGGTCCCCATCTTGTGGCTATTTGCCCCATCCAGGTCCCCATCCTGTGGCTATGTGCCCCATCCAGGTCCCCATCTTGTGGCTCTGTGTCCCATCCAGGTCCCCATCTTGTGGCTATGTTCCCCATCCTAGCCCCCATCTTGTACTAATGTGCCTCATCCAGGTACCCATCTTGTGGCTATGTGCCCCATCCAGGTCCCCATCTTGTGGCTATGTGCCCCATCCAGGTCCCCATCTTGTGGCTATGCAGCCCATCCAGGTCCCCATCTTGTGGCTATGTGCCCCATCCAGATCCCCATCTTGTGGCTCTGTGCCCCATCCAGGTCCCCATCCTGTGGCTATGTGCCCCATCCAGGTCCCCATCCTGTGGCTATGTGCCCCATCCAGGTCCCCATCTTGTGGCTATGTGCCCCATCCAGGTCCCAATCCTGTGGCTATGTGCCCCATCCAGGTCCCCATCTTGTGGCTATGTGCCCCATCCAGGTCCCCATCTTGTGGCTATGTGCCCCATCCAGGTCCCCATCTTGTGGCTATGTGCCCCATCCAGATCCCCATCTTGTGGCAATGTGCCGCATCCAGGTCCCCATCTTGTGGCTATGTGCCCCATCCAGGTCCCCATCCTGTGGCTATGTGCCCCATCCAGGTCCCCATCTTGTGGCCATGTGCCCCATCCAGGTCCCCATCTTGTGGCTATGTGCCCCATCCAGGTCCCCATCCTGTGGCTATGTGCCCCATCCAGGTCCCCATCTTGTGGCTCTGTGTCCCATCCAGGTCCCCATCTTGTGGCTATGTTCCCCATCCTGGCCCCCATCTTGTACTAATGTGCCTCATCCAGGTCCCCATCTTGTGGCTATGTGCCCCATCCAGGTCCCCATCTTGTGGCTATGTGCCCCATCCAGGTCCCCATCTTGTGGCTATGTGCCCCATCCAGGTCCCCATCGTGTGGCTATGTGCCCCATCCAGATCCCCATCTTGTGGCTCTGTGCCCCATCCAGGTCCCCATCTTGTGGCTATGTGCCCCATCCAGGTCTCCAACTTTTGGCAATGTTCCCCATCCTGGCCCGCATCTTGTACTAATATGCCTCATCCAGGTCCCCATCTTGTGGCTATGTGCCCCATGCAGGTCCCCATCTTGTGGATATGTAGCCCATCCAGGTCCCCATCTTGTGGCTATGTGCCCCATCCAGGTCCCCATCTTGTGGCTCTGTGCCCCATCCAGGTCCCCATCTTGTGGCTATGTGCCCCATCCAGGTCCCCATCTTGTGACTCTGTGCCCCATCCAGGTCCCCATCCTGTGGCTATGTGCCCCATCCAGGTCCCCATCTTGTGGCTATGTGCCCCATCCAGGTCCCCATCTTGTGGCTATGTAGCCCATCCAGGTCCCAATCCTGTGGCTATGTGCCTCATCCAGGTCCCCATCTTGTGGCTCTGTGCCCCACCCAGGTCCCCATCTTGTGGCTATGTGCCCCATCCAGGTCCCCATCTTGTGGCTATGTAGCCCATTCAGGTCCCAATCCTGTGGCGATGTGCCTCATCCAGGTCCCCAACTTGTGGCTATGTGCCCCATCCAGATCCCCATCTTGTGGCTATGTAGCCCATCCAGGTCCCAATCCTGTGGCTATGTGCCCCATCCAGGTCCCCATCTTGTGGCTATGAGCCCCATCCAGGTCCCCATCTTGTAGCTCTGTGCCCCATCCAGGTCCCCATCTTGTGGCTATGTGCCCCATCCAGGTCCCCATCTTGTGGCTATGTGCCCCATCCAGGTCTCCATCTTGTGGCAATGTTCCCCATCCTGGCCCCCATCTTGTACTAATGTGCCTCATCCAGGTCTCCATCTTGTGGCTATGTGCCCCATCCAGGTCCCCATCTTGTGGCTATGTAGCCCATCCAGGTCCCCATCTTGTGGCTACGTGCCCCATCCAGGTCCCCATCTTGTGGCTACGTGCCCCATCCAGGTCCCCATCTTGTGGCTATGTGCCCCATCCAGGTCCCCATCTTGTGGCTCTGTGCCCCATCCAGGTCCCCATCCTGTGGCTATGTGCCCCATCCAGGTCCCCATCCTGTGGCTATGTGGCCCATCTAGGTCCCCATCTTGTGGCTATGTAGCCCATCCAGGTCCCCATC
The DNA here is from genome assembly GCF_046119375.1 of Phyllobates terribilis. Classification (NCBI taxonomy): domain Eukaryota; kingdom Metazoa; phylum Chordata; class Amphibia; order Anura; family Dendrobatidae; genus Phyllobates; species Phyllobates terribilis. The sequence continues at coordinate 454,401,664 of NW_027362765.1, read as the reverse complement.
TTGTGGGTATGTGCCCCATCCAGGTCCTAATCTTGTGACTCTGTGCCCCATCCAGGTCCCCATCTTGTGGCTATGTGACCCATCCAGGTCCCCATCTTGTGGCTCTGTGTCCCATCCAGGTCCCCATCCTGTGGCTATGTGCCCCATCCAGGTCCCCATCTTGTGGCTATGTGCCCATTCCAGGTCCCAATTCTGTGGCTATGTGCCCCATCCAGGTCCCCATCTTGTGGCTATGTGCCCCATCCAGGTCCCCATCTTGTGGCTATGTGCCCCATCCAGGTCCCCATCTTGTGGCTCTGTGTCCCATCCAGGTCCCCATCCTGTGGCTGTGTGCCCCATCCAGGTCCCCATCTTGTGGCTATGTGCCCATTCCAGGTCCCAATTCTGTGGCTATGTGCCCCATCCAGGTCCCCATCTTGTGGCTATGTGCCCATTCCAGGTCCCAATTCTGTGGCTATGTGCCCCATCCAGGTCCCCATCTTGTGGCTATGTGTCCCATCCAGGTCTCCATCTTGTGGCAATGTTCCCCTTCCTGGCCCCCATCTTGTACTAATGTGCCTCATCCAGGTCCCCATCTTGTGGCTATGTGCCCCATCCAGGTCCCCATCTTGTGGCTCTGTGCCCCATCCAGGTCCCCATCTTGTGGCTATGTGCCCCTTCCAGGTCCCCATCTTGTGGCTCTGTGCCCCAGCCAGGTCCCCATCCTGTGGCTATGTGCCCCATCCAGGTCCCCATCTTGTGGCTATATGCCCCATCCAGGTCCCCATCTTGCGGCTATGTAGCCCATCCAGGTCCCAATCCTGTGGCTATGTGCCTCATCCAGGTCCCCATCTTGTGGCTCTGTGCCCCATCCAGGTCCCCATCTTGTGGCTATGTGCCCCATCCAGGTCCCCATCTTGTGGCTATGTAGCCCATCCAGGTCCCAATCCTGTGGCTATGTGCCTCATCCAGGTCCCCATCTTGTGGCTATGTGCCCCATCCAGGTCCCCATCTTGTGGCTATGTAGCCCATCCAGGTACCAATCCTGTGGCTATGTGCCCCATCCAGGTCCCCATCTTGTGGCTATGTGCCCCATCCAGGTCCCCATCTTGTGGCTCTGTGCCCCATCCAGGTCCCCATCTTGTGGCTATGTGCCCCATCCAGGTCCCCATCTTGTGGCTCTGTGACCCATCCAGTTCCCCATCCTGTGGCTATGTGCCCCATCCAGGTCCCCATCTTGTGGCTATGTGCCCCATCCAGGACCCAATCCTGTGGCTATGTGCCCCATCCAGGTCCCCATCTTGTGGCTCTGTGCCCCATCCAGGTCCCCATCTTGTGGCTCTGTGCCCCATCCAGCTCCCCATCTTGTGGCTATGGGCCCCATCCAGGTCTCCATCTTGCGGCAATGTTCCCCATCCTGGTCCCCATCTTGTACCAATGTGCCTCATCCAGGTCCCCATCTTGTGGCTATGTGCCCCATTCAGGTCCCCATCTTGTGGCTATGTAGCCCATCCAGGTCCCCATCTTGTGGCTATGTGCCCCATCCAGATTCCCATCTTGTGGCTCTGTGCCCCATCCAGGTCCCCATCTTGTGGCTATGTCCCCCATCCAGGTCCCCATCTTGTAGCTCTGTGCCCCATCCAGGTCCCCATACTGTGGCTATGTGCCCCATCCAGGTCCCCATCCTGTGGCTATGTGCCCCATCCAGGTCCCAATCTTGTGGCTATGTAACCCATCCAGGTCCCCATCTTGTGGCTATGTGCCACATCCAGGTCCCCATCTTGTGGCTCTGTGCCCCATCCATGTCCCCATCTTGTGGCTATGTGCCCCATCCAGGTCCCCATCTTGTGGCTCTGTGCCCCATCCAGGTCCCCATCCTGTGGCTATGTGCCCCATCCAGGTCCCCATCTTGTGGCTATGTGCCCCATCCAGGTCCCAAACCTGTGGCTATGTGCCCCATCCAGGTCCCCATCTTGTGGCTATGTGCCCCATCCAGGTCCCCATCTTGTGGCTCTGTGTCCCATCCAGGTCCCCATCTTGTGGCTATGTGCCCCATCCAGGTCTCCATCTTGTGGCAATGTTCCCCATCGTGGCCCCCATCTTGTACTAATGTGCCTCATCCAGATCCCCATCTTGTGGCTATGTGCCGCATCCAGGTCCCCATCTTGTGGCTATGTGCCCCATCCAGGTCCCCATCTTGTGGCTCTGTGCCCCATCCAGGTCCCCATCTTGTGGCTATGTGCCCCATCCAGGTCTCCATCTTGTGGCAATGTTTCCCATCCTGGCCCCCATCTTGTTCTAATATGCCTCATCCAGGTCCCCATCTTGTGGCTATGTGCCCCATCCAGGTCTCCATCTTGTGGCTATGTAGCCCATCCAGGTACCCATCTTGTGGCTATGTGCCCCATCCAGGTCCCCATCTTGTGGCTCTGTGCCCCATCCAGGTCCCCATCTTGTGGCTATGTGCCCCATCCACGTCCCCATCTTGTGGCTCTGTGCCCCATCCAGGTCCCCATCCTGTGGCTATGTGCCCCATCCAGGTCCCCATCTTGTGGCTATGTGCCCCATCCAGGTCCCCATCTTGTGGCTATGCAGCCCATCCAGGTCCCAATCCTGTGGCTATGTGCCTCATCCAGGTCCCCATCTTGTGGCTCTGTGACCCATCCAGGTCCCCATCTTGTGGCTATGTGCCCCATCCAGGTCCCCATCTTGTGGCTATGTAGCCCATCCAGGTCCCAATCCTGTGGCTATGTGCCTCATCCAGGTCCCCATCTTGTGGCTATGTGCCCCATCCAGGTCCCCATCTTGTGGCTATGTAGCCCATCCAGGTCCCCATCTTGTGGCTATGTGCCCCATCCAGGTCCCCATCTTGTGGCTCTGTGCCCCATCCAGGTCCCCATCTTGTGGCTATGTGCCCCATCCAGGTCCCCATCCTGTGGCTATGTGCCCCATCCAGGTCCCCATCCTGTGGCTATGTGCCCCATCCAGGTCCCATCTTGTGGCTATGTGCCCCATCCAGGTCCCAATCCTGTGGCTATGTGCCCCATCCAGGTCCCCATCTTGTGGCTATGTGCCCCATCCAGGTCCCCATCTTGTGGCTATGTGCCCCATCCAGGTCCCCATCTTGTGGCTATGTGCCCCATCCAGATCCCCATCTTGTGGCAATGTTCCCCATCCAGGTCCCCATCTTGTGGCTATGTGCCCCATCCAGATCCCCATCCTGTGGCTATGTGCCCCATCCAGGTCCCCATCTTGTGGCCATGTGCCCCTTCCAGGTCCCCATCTTGTGGCTATGTGGCCCATCCAGGTCCCAATCCTGTGGCTATGTTCCCCATCCAGGTCCCCATCTTGTGGCTATGTGCCCCATCCAGGTCCCCATCCTGTGGCTATGTGCCCCATCCAGGTCCTCATCTTGTGGCTCTGTGTCCCATCCAGGTCCCCATCTTGTGGCTATGTTCCCCATCCTGGCCCCCATCTTGTACTAATGTGCCTCATCCAGGTCCCCATCTTGTGGCTATGTGCCCCATCCAGGTCCCCATCTTGTGGCTATGTGCCCCATCCAGGTCCCCATCTTTTGGTTATGCAGCCCATCCAGGTCCCCATCTTGTGGCTATGTGCCCCATCCAGGTCCCCATCTTGTGGCTCTGTGCCCCATCCAGTTTCCTATCTTGTGGCTATGTGCCCCATCCAGGTCCCCATCTTGTGGCTATGTGCCCCATCCAGGTCTCCATCTTGTGGCAATGTTCCCCATCCTGGCCCCCATCTTGTACTAATGTGCCTCATCCAGGTCTCCATCTTGTGGCTATGTGCCCCATCCAGGTCCCCATCTTGTGGCTATGTAGCCCATCCAGGTCCCCATCTTGTGGCTACGTGCCCCATCCAGGTCCCCATCTTGTGGCTACGTGCCCCATCCAGGTCCCCATCTTGTGGCTATGTGCCCCATCCAGGTCCCCATCTTGTGGTTCTGTGCCCCATCCAGGTCCCCATCCTGTGGCTATGTGCCCCATCCAGGTCCCCATCCTGTGGCTATGTGGCCCATCCAGGTCCCCATCTTGTGGCTATGTAGCCCATCCAGGTCCCCATCTTGTGGGTATGTGCCCCATCCAGGTCCTCATCTTGTGACTCTGTGCCCCATCCAGGTCCCCATCTTGTGGCTATGTGCCCCATCCAGGTCCCCATCTTGTGGCTCTGTGTCCCATCCAGGTCCCCATCCTGTGGCTATGTGCCCCATCCAGGTCCCCATCTTGTGGCTATGTGCCCATTCCAGGTCCCAATTCTGTGGCTATGTGCCCCATCCAGGTCCCCATCTTGTGGCTATGTGCCCCATCCATATCCCCATCTTGTGGCTATGTGCCCCATCCAGGTCCCCATCTTGTGGCTCTGTGTCCCATCCAGGTCCCCATCCTGTGGCTATGTGCCCCATCCAGGTCCCCATCTTGTGGCTATGTGCCCATTCCAGGTCCCAATTCTGTGGCTATGCGCCCCATCCAGGTCCCCATCTTGTGGCTATGTGCCCCATCCAGGTCCCCATCTTGTGGCTATGTGCCCCATCCAGGTCTCCATCTTGTGGCAATGTTCCCCATCCTGGCCCCCATCTTGTACTAATGTGCCTCATCCAGGTCCCCATCTTGTGGCTATGTGCCCCATCCAGGTCCCCATCTTGTGGCTCTGTGCCCCATCCAGGTCCCCATCTTGTGGCTATGTGCCCCATCCAGGTCCCCATCTTGTGGCTCTGTGCCCCATCCAGGTCCCCATCCTGAGGCTATGTGCCCCATCCAGGTCCCCATCTTGTGGCTATATGCCCCATCCAGGTCCCCATCTTGCGGCTATGTAGCCCATCCAGGTCCCAATCCTGTGGCTATGTGCCTCATCCAGGTCCCCATCTTGTGGCTCTGTGCCCCATCCAGGTCCCCATCTTGTGGCTATGTGCCCCATCCAGGTCCCCATCTTGTGGCTATGTAGCCCATCCAGGTCCCAATCCTGTGGCTATGTGCCTCATCCAGGTCCCCATCTTGTGGCTATGTGCCCCATCCAGGTCCCCATCTTGTGGCTATGTAGCCCATCCAGGTCCCAATCCTGTTGCTATGTGCCCCATCCAGGTCCCCATCTTGTGGCTATGTGCCCCATCCAGGTCCCCATCTTGTTGTTCTGTGCCCCATCCAGGTCCCCATCTTGTGGCTATGTGCCCCATCCAGGTCCCCATCTTGTGGCTCTGTGACCCATCCAGTTCCCCATCCTGTGGCTATGTGCCCCATCCAGGTCCCCATCTTGTGGCTATGTGCCCCATCCAGGTCCCAATCCTGTGGCTATGTGCCCCATCCAGGTCCCCATCTTGTGGCTCTGTGCCCCATCCAGGTCCCCATCTTGTGGCTCTGTGCCCCATCCAGCTCCCCATGTTGTAGCTATGGGCCCCATCCAGGTCTCCATCTTGCGGCAATGTTCCCCATCCTGGTCCCCATCTTGTACCAATGTGCCTCATCCTGGTCCCCATCTTGTGGCTATGTGCCCCATTCAGGTCCCCATCTTGTAGCTCTGTGCCCCATCCAGGTCCCCATCTTGTGGCTATGTCCCCCATCCAGGTCCCCATCTTGTAGCTCTGTGCCCCATCCAGGTCCCCATACTGTGGCTATGTGCCCCATCCAGGTCCCCATCCTGTGGCTATGTGCCCCATCCAGGTCCCCATCTTGTGGCTATGTAACCCATCCAGGTCCCCATCTTGTGGCTATGTGCCACATCCAGGTCCCCATCTTGTGGCTCTGTGCCCCATCCAGGTCCCCATTTTGTGGCTATGTGCCCCATCCAGGTCCCCATCTTGTGGCTCTGTGCCCCATCCAGGTTCCCATCCTGTGGCTATGTGCCCCATCCAGGTCCCCATCTTGTGGCTATGTGCCCCATCCAGGTCCCAAACCTGTGGCTATGTGCCCCATCCAGGTCCCCATCTTGTGGCTATGTGCCCCATCCAGGTCCCCATCTTGTGGCTCTGTGTCCCATCCAGGTCCCCATCTTGTGGCTATGTGCCCCATCCAGGTCTCCATCTTGTGGCAATGTTCCCCATCGTGGCCCCCATCTTGTACTAATGTGCCTCATCCAGATCCCCATCTTGTGGCTATGTGCCCCATCCAGGTCCCCATCTTGTGGCTATGTGCCCCATCCAGGTCCCCATCTTGTGGCTCTGTGCCCCATCCAGGTCCCCATCTTGTGGCTATGTGCCCCATCCAGGTCTCCATCTTGTGGCAATGTTTCCCATCCTGGCCCCCATCTTGTTCTAATGTGCCTCATCCAGGTCCCCATCTTGTGGCTCTGTGCCCCATCCAGGTCCCCATCTTGTGGCTATGTGCCCAATCCACGTCCCCATCTTGTGGCTCTGTGCCCCATCCAGGTCACCATCCTGTGGCAATGTGCCCCATCCAGGTCCCCATCTTGTGGCTATGTGCCCCATCCAGGTCCCCATCTTGTGGCTATGCAGCCCATCCAGGTCCCAATCCTGTGGCTATGTGCCTCATCCAGGTCCCAATCCTGTGGCTCTGTGCCCCATCCAGGTCCCCATCTTGTGGCTATGTGCCCCATCCACGTCCCCATCTTGTGGCTCTGTGCCCCATCCAGGTTCCCATCTTGTGGCTATGTGCCCCATCCACGTCCCCATCTTGTGGCTATGTGCCCCATCCACGTCCCCATCTTGTGGCTCTGTGCCCCATCCAGGTCCCCATCCTGTGGCAATGTGCCCCATCCAGGTCCCCATCTTGTGGCTATGTGCCCCATCCAGGTCCCCATCTTGTGGCTATGCAGCCCATCCAGGTCCCAATCCTGTGGCTATGTGCCTCATCCAGGTCCCAATCCTGTGGCTATGTGCCTCATCCAGGTCCCCATCTTGTGGCTATGTGCCCCATCCAGGTCCCCATCTTGTGGCTATGTAGCCCATCCAGGTCCCCATCTTGTGGCTATGTGCCCCATCCAGGTCCCCATCTTGTGGCTCTGTGCCCCATCCAGGTCCCCATCTTGTGGCTATGTGCCCCATCCAGGTCCCCATCCTGTGGCTATGTGCCCCATCCAGGTCCCCATCCTGTGGCTATGTGCCCCATCCAGGTCCCATCTTGTGGCTATGTGCCCCATCCAGGTCCCAATCCTGTGGCTATGTGCCCCATCCAGGTCCCCATCTTGTGGCTATGTGCCCCATCCAGGTCCCCATCTTGTGGCTATGTGCCCCATCCAGGTCCCCATCTTGTGGCTATGTGCCCCATCCAGATCCCCATCTTGTGGCAATGTTCCCCATCCAGGTCCCCATCTTGTGGCTATGTGCCCCATCCAGATCCCCATCCTGTGGCTATGTGCCCCATCCAGGTCCCCATCTTGTGGCCATGTGCCCCTTCCAGGTCCCCATGTTGTGGCTATGTGGCCCATCCAGGTCCCAATCCTGTGGCTATGTGCCCCATCCAGGTCCCCATCTTGTGGCTATGTGCCCCATCCAGGTCCCCATCCTGTGGCTATGTGCCCCATCCAGGTCCCCATCTTGTGGCTCTGTGTCCCATCCAGGTCCCCATCTTGTGGCTATGTTCCCCATCCTGGCCCCCATCTTGTACTAATGTGCCTCATCCAGGTCCCCATCTTGTGGCTATGTGCCCCATCCAGGTCCCCATCTTGTGACTATGTGCCCCATCCAGGTCCCCATCTTTTGGTTATGCAGCCCATGCAGGTCCCCATCTTGTGGCTATGTGCCCCATCCAGGTCCCCATCTTGTGGCTCTGTGCCCCATCCAGTTTCCTATCTTGTGGCTATGTGCCCCATCCAGGTCCCCATCTTGTGGCTATGTGCCCCATCCAGGTCCCAATCCTGTGGCTATGTGCCCCATCCAGGTCCCCATCTTGTGGCTATGTGCCCCATCCAGGTCCCCATCTTGTGGCTCTGTGCCCCATCCAGGTCCCCATCTTGTGGCTATGTGCCCCATCCAGGTCTCCATCTTGTGGCAATGTTCCCCATCGTGGCCCCCATCTTGTACTAATGTGCCTCATCCAGGTCTCCATCTTGTGGCTATGTGCCCCATCCAGGTCCCCATCTTGTGGCTATGTAGCCCATCCAGGTCCCCATTTTGTGGCTACGTGCCCCATCCAGGTCCCCATCTTGTGGCTACGTGCCCCATCCAGGTCCCCATCTTGTGGCTATGTGCCCCATCCAGGTCCCCATCTTGTGGCTCTGTGCCCCATCCAGGTCCCCATCCTGTGGCTATGTACCCCATCCAGGTCCCCATCTTGTGGCTATGTGCCCCATCCAGGTCCCCATCTTGTGTCTCTGTGCCCCATCCAGGTCCCCATCTTGTGGCTATGTGCCCCATCCAGGTCTCCATCTTGTGGCAATGTTCCCCATCCTGGCCCCCATCTTGTACTAATGTGCCTCATCCAGGTCCCCATCTTGTGGCTATGTGCCCCATCCAGGTCCCCATCTTGTGGCTATGCAGCCCATCCAGGTCCCCATCTTGTGGCTATGTGCCCCATCTAGGTCCCCATCTTGTGGCTCTGTGCCCCATCCAGGTCCCCATCTTGTGGCTATGTGCCCCATCCAGGTCCCCATCTTGTGACTCTGTGCCCCATCCATGTCCCCATCTTGTGGCTATGTGCCCCATCAGGGTCCCCATCTTGTGGCTATGTAGCCCATCCAGGTCCCAATCCTGTGGCTATGTGCCTCATCCAGGTCCCCATCTTGTGGCTATGTGCCCCATCCAGGTCCCCATCTTGTGGCTATGTAGCCCATCCAGGTTCCCATCTTGTGGCTATTTGCCCCATCCAGGTCCCCATCTTGTGGCTCTGTGCCCCATCCAGGTCCCCATCTTGTGGCTATGTGCCCCATCCAGGTCCCCATCTTGTGGCTATGTGCCCCATCCAGGTCCCCATCCTGTGGCTATGTGCCCCATCCAGGTCCCCATCTTGTGGCTATGTGCCCCATCCAGGTCCCAATCCTGTGGCTATGTGCCCCATCCAGATCCCCATCTTGTGGCAATGTGCCGCATCCAGGTCCCCATCCTGTGGCTATGTACCCCATCCAGGTCCCCATCTTGTGGCTATGTGCTCCATCCAGGTCCCAATCCTGTGGCTATGTGCCCCATCCAGGTCCCCATCTTGTGGCTATGTGCCCCATCCAGGTACCCATCCTGTGGCTATGTGCCCCATCCAGGTCCCCATCTTGTGGCCATGTGCCCCTTCCAGGTCCCCATCTTGTGGCTATGTGCCCAATCCAGGTCCCAATCCTGTGGCTATGTGCCCCATCCAGGTCCCCATCTTGTGGCTATGTGCCCCATCCAGGTCCCCATCCTGTGGCTATGTGCCCCATCCAGGTCCCCATCTTGTGGCTCTGTGTCCCATCCAGGTCCCCATCTTGTGGCTATGTTCCCCATCCTGGCCCCCATCTTGTAATAATGTGCCTCATCCAGGTCCCCATCTTGTGGCTATGTGCCCCATCCAGGTCCCCATCTTGTGGCTATGTGCCCCATCCAGGTCCCCATCTTGTGGCTATGCAGCCCATCCAGGTCCCCATCTTGTGGCTATGTGCCCCATCCAGGTCCCCATCTTGTGGCTCTGTGCCCCATCCAGTTTCCTATCTTGTGGCTATGTGCCCCATCCAGGTCCCCATCTTGTGGCTATGTGCCCCATCCAGGTACCAATCCTGTGGCTATGTGCCCCATCCAGGTCCCCATCTTGTGGCTATGTGCCCCATCCAGGTCCCCATCTTGTGGCTCTGTGCCCCATCCAGGTCCCCATCTTGTGGCTATGTGCCCCATCCATGTCTCCATCTTGTGGCAATGTTCCCCATCCTGGCCCGCATCTTGTACTAATGTGCCTCATCCAGGTCTCCATCTTGTGGCTATGTGCCCCATCCAGGTCCCCATCTTGTGGCTATGTAGCCCATCCAGGTCCCCATCTTGTGGCTACGTGCCCCATCCAGGTCCCCATCTTGTGGCTACGTGCCCCATCCAGGTCCCCATCTTGTGGCTATGAGCCCCATCCAGGTCTCCGTCTTGTGGCTCTGTGCCCCATCCAGGTCCCCATCCTGTGGCTATGTGCCCCATCCAGGTCCCCATCTTGTGGCTATGTGCCCCATCCAGGTCCCCATCTTTTGGCTCTGTGCCCCATCCAGGTCCCCATCTTGTGGCTATGTGCCCCATCCAGGTCTCCATCTTGTGGCAATGTTCCCCATCCTGGCCCCCATCTTGTACTAATGTGCCTCATCCAGGTCCCCATCTTGTGGCTATGTGCCCCATCCAGGTCCCCATCTTGTGGCTATGCAGCCCATCCAGGTCTCCATCTTGTGGCTATGTGCCCCATCCAGGTCCCCATCTTGTGGCTGTGTGCCCCATCCAGGTCCCCATCTTGTATGTGCCCCATCCAGGTCCCCATCTTGTGGCTCTGTGCCCCATCCAGGTCCCCATCTTATGGCTATGTGCCCCATCCAGGTCCCCATCCTGTGGCTATGTGCCCCATCCAGGTCCCCATCCTGTGGCTATGTGCCCCATCCAGGTCCCCATCTTGTGGCTATGTGCCCCATCCAGGTCCCAATCTTGTGGCTATGTGCCCCATCCAGGTCTCCATCTTGTGGCAATGTTCCCCATCCTGGCCCTCATCTTGTACTAATGTGCCTCATCCAGGTCTCCATCTTGTGGCTATGTGCCCCATCCAGGTCCCCATCTTGTGGCTATGTAGCCCATCCAGGTCCCCATCTTGTGGCTACGTGCCCCATCCAGGTCCCCATCTTGTGGCTACGTGCCCCATCCAGGTCCCCATCTTGTGGCTATGTGCCCCATCCAGGTCCCCATCTTGTGGCTCTGTGCCCCATCCAGGTCCCCATCCTGTGGCTATGTGCCCCATCCAGGTCCCCATCTTGTGGCTATGTGCCCCATCCAGGTCCCCATCTTGTGGCTCTGTGCCCCATCCAGGTCCCCATCTTGTGGCTATGTGCCCCATCCAGGTCTCCATCTTGTGGCAATGTTCCCCATCCTGGCCCCCATCTTGTACTAATGTGCCTCATCCAGGTCCCCATCTTGTGGCTATGTGCCCCATCCAGGTCCCCATCTTGTGGCTATGCAGCCCATCCAGGTCCCCATCTTGTGGCTATGTGCCCCATCCAGGTCCCCATCTTGTGGCTCTGTGCCCCATCCAGGTCCCCATCTTGTGGCTATGTGCCCCATCCAGGTCCCCATCTTGTGGCTCTGTGCCCCATCCAGGTCCCCATCCTGTGGCTATGTGCCTCATCCAGGTCCCCATCGTGTGGCTCTGTGCCCCATCCAGGTCCCCATCTTGTGGCTATGTGCCCCATCAGGGTCCCCATCTTGTGGCTATGTAGCCCATCCAGGTCCCAATCCTGTGGCTATGTGCCTCATCCAGGTCCCCATCTTGTGGCTATGTGCCCCATCCAGGTCCCCATCTTGTGGCTATGTTGCCCATCCAGGTCCCCATCTTGTGGCTATTTGCCCCATCCAGGTCCCCATCTTGTGGCTCTGTGCCCCATCCAGGTCCCCATCTTGTGGCTATGTGCCCCATCCAGGTCCCCATCTTGTGGCTATGTGCCCCATCCAGGTCCCCATCCTGTGGCTATGTGCCCCATCCAGGTCCCCATCTTGTGGCTATGTGCCCATCCAGGTCCCAATCCTGTGGCTATGTGCCCCATCCAGATCCCCATCTTTTGGCAATGTGCCCCATCCAGGTCCCCATCCTGTGGCTATGTACCCCATCCAGGTCCCCATCTTGTGGCTATGTGCTCCATCCAGTTCCCAATCCTGTGGCTATGTGCCCCATCCAGGTCCCCATCTTGTGGCTATGTGCCCCATCCAGGTCCCCATCCTGTGGCTATGTGCCCCATCCAGGTCCCCATCTTGTGGCCATGTGCCCCTTCCAGGTCCCCATCTTGTGGCTATGTGCCCAATCCAGGTCCCAATCCTGTGGCTATGTGCCCCATCCAGGTCCCCATCTTGTGGCTATGTGCCCCATCCAGGTCCCCATCCTGTGGCTATGTGCCCCATCCAGGTCCCCATCTTGTGGCTCTGTGTCCCATCCAGGTCCCCATCTTGTGGCTATGTTCCCCATCCTGGCCCCCATCTTGTAATAATGTGCCTCATCCAGGTCCCCATCTTGTGGCTATGTGCCCCATCCAGGTCCCCATCTTGTGGCTATGTGCCCCATCCAGGTCCCCATCTTGTGGCTATGCAGCCCATCCAGGTCCCCATCTTGTGGCTATGTGCCCCATCCAGGTCCCCATCTTGTGGCTCTGTGCCCCATACAGTTTCCTATCTTGTGGCTATGTGCCCCATCCAGGTCCCCATCTTGTGGCTATGTGCCCCATACAGGTCCCAATCCTGTGGCTATGTGCCCCATCCAGGTCCCCATCTTGTGGCTATGTGCCCCATCCAGGTCCCCATCTTGTGACTCTGTGCCCCATCCAGGTCCCCATCTTGTGGCTATGTGCCCCATCCATGTCTCCATCTTGTGGCTATGTACCCCATTCAGGTCCCCATCTTGTGGCTATGTAGCCCATCCAGGTCCCAATCCTGTGGCTATGTGCCTCATCCAGGTCCCCATCTTGTGGCTCTGTGCCCCACCCAGGTCCCCATCTTGTGGCTATGTGCCCCATCCAGGTCCCCATCTTGTGGCTATGTAGCCCATCCAGGTCCCAATCCTGTGGCGATGTGCCTCATCCAGGTCCCCAACTTGTGGCTATGTGCCCCATCCAGGTCCCCATCTTGTGGCTATGTAGCCCATCCAGGTCCCAATCCTGTGGCTATGTGGCCTATCCAGGTCCCCATCTTGTGGCTATGTAGCCCATCCAGGTCCCCATCTTGTGGGTATGTGCCCCATCCAGGTCCCCATCTTGTGACTCTGTGCCCCATCCAGGTCCCCATCTTGTGGCTATGTGCCCCATCCAGGTCCCCATCTTGTGGCTCTGTGTCCCATCCAGGTCCCCATCCTGTGGCTATGAGCCCCATCCAGGTCCCCATCTTGTGGCTATGTGCCCATTCCAGGTCCCAATTCTGTGGCTATGTGCCCCATCCAGGTCCCCATCTTGTGGCTATGTGCCCCATCCAGGACCCCATCTTGTGGCTATGTGCCCCATCCAGGTCCCCATCTTGTGGCTCTGTGTCCCATCCAGGTCCCCATTCTGTGGCTATGTGCCCCATCCAGGTCCCCTTCTTGTGGCTATGTGCCCATTCCAGGTCCCAATTCTGTGGCTATGTGCCCCATCCAGGTCCCCATCTTGTGGCTATGTGCCCCATCCAGGTCCCCATCTTGTGGCTATGTGCCCCATCCAGGTCTCCATCTTGTGGCAATGTTCCCGATCCTGGCCCCCATCTTGTACTAATGTGCCTCATCCAGGTCCCCATCTTGTGGCTATGTGCCCCATCCAGGTCCCCATCTTGTGGCTCTGTGCCCCATCCAGGTCCCCATCTTGTGGCTATGTGCCCCATCCAGGTCCCCATCTTGTGACTCTGTGCCCCATCCAGGTCCCCATCCTGTGGCTATGTGCCCCATCCAGGTCCCCATCTTGTGGCTATATGCCCCATCCAGGTCCCCATCTTGCGGCTATGTAGCCCATCCAGGTCCCAATCCTGTGGCTATGTGCCTCATCCAGGTCCCCATCTTGTGGCTCTGTGCCCCATCCAGGTCCCCATCTTGTGGCTATGTGCCCCATCCAGGTCCCCATCTTGTGGCTATGTAGCCCATCCAGGTCCCAATCCTGTGGCTATGTGCCTCATCCAGGTCCCCATCTTGTGGCTATGTGCCCCATCCAGGTCCCCATCTTGTGGCTATGTAGCCCATCCAGGTCCCAATCCTGTGGCTATGTGCCCCATCCAGGTCCCCATCTTGTGGCTATGTGCCCCATCCAGGTCCCCATCTTCTGGCTCTGTGCCCCATCCAGGTCCCCATCTTGTGGCTATGTGCCCCATCCAGGTCCCCATCTTGTGGCTCTGTGCCCCATCCAGTTCCCCATCCTGTCGCTATGTGCCCCATCCAGGTCCCCATCTTGTGGCTATGTGCCCCATCCAGGTCCCAATCCTGTGGCTATGTGCCCCATCCAGGTCCCCATCTTGTGGCTCTGTGACGCATCCAGGTCCCCATCTTGTGGCTCTGTGCCCCATCCAGCTCTCCATCTTGTGGCTATGGGCCCCATCCAGGTCCCCATCTTGCGGCAATGTTCCCCATCCTGGTCCCCATCTTGTACCAATGTGCCTCATCCAGGTCCCCATCTTGTGGCTATGTGCCCCATTCAGGTCCCCATCTTGTGGCTATGTAGCCCATCCAGGTCCCCATCTTGTAGCTATGTGCCCCATCCAGGTTCCCATCTTGTGGCTCTGTGCCCCATCCAGGTCCCCATCTTGTGGCTATGTCTCCCATCCAGGTCCCCATCTTGTAGCTCTGTGCCCCATCCAGGTCCCCATACTGTGGCTATGTGCCCCATCCAGGTCCCCATCTTGTGGCTATGTGCCCCATCCAGGTCCCAATCCTGTGGCTATGTGCCCCATCCATGTCCCCATCTTGTGGGTCTGTGCCCCATCCATGTCCCCATCTTGTGGCTCTGTGCCCCATCCAGGTCCCCATCTTGTGGCTATGTAGCCCATCCAGGTCCCCATCTTGTGGCTATGTGCCCCATCCAGGTCCCCATCTTGTGGCTCTGTGCCCCATCCAGGTCCCCATCTTGTGGCTATGTGCCCCATCCAGGCCCCCATCTTGTGGCTATGTGCCCCATCCAGGTCCCAATACTGTGGCTATGTGCCCCATCCAGGTCCCCATCTTGTGGCTATGTGCCCCATCCATGTCCCCATCTTGTGGCTCTGTGCCCCATCCAGGTCTCCATCTTGTGGCAATGTTCCCCATCCTGGCCCCCATCTTGTACTAATGTGCCTCATGCAGGTCTCCATCTTGTGGCTATGTGCCCCATCCAGGTCCCCATCTTGTGGCTATGTAGCCCATCCAGGTCCCCATCTTGTGGCTATGTGCCCCATCCAGGTCCCCATCTTGTGGCTCTGTGCCCCATCTAGGTCCCCATCCTGTGGCTATGTGCCCCATCCAGGTCCCCATCCTGTGGCTATATGCCCCATCCAGGTCCCCATCTTGTGGCTATGTAGCCCATCCAGGTCCCCATCTTGTGGCTATGTGCCCCATCCAGGTCCCCATCTTGTGGCTATGTGCCGCATCCAGGTCCCCATCTTGTGGCTCTGTGCCCCATTCAGGTTCCCATCCTGTGGCTATGTGCCCCATCCAGGCCCCCATCTTGTGGATATGTGCCCCATCCAGGTCCCAATCCTGTGGCTATGTGCCCCATCCAGGTCCCCATCTTGTGGCTATGTGCCCCATCCAGGTCCCCATCTTGTGGCTCTGTGCCCCATTCAGGTCCCCATCTTGTGGATATGTGCCCCATCCAGGTCTACATCTTGTGGCAATGTTCCCCATCCTGGCCCCCATCTTGTACTAATGTGCCGCATCCAGGTCCCCATCTTGTGGCTATGTGCCCCATCCAGGTCCCCATCTTGTGGCTATGTAGCCCATCCAGGTCCCCATCTTGTGGCTATGTGCCCCATCCAGGTCCCCATCTTGTGGCTCTGTGCCCCATCCAGGTCCCCATCTTGTGGCTATGTGCCTCATCCACGTCCCCATCTTGTGGCTCTGTGCCCCATCCAGGTCCCCATCCTGTGGCTATGTGCCCCATCCAGGTCCCCATCTTGTGGCTATGTGCCCCATCCAGGTCCCAATCTTGTGGCTATGCAGCCCATCCAGGTCCCAATCCTGTGGCTATGTGCCTCATCCAGGTCCCCATCTTGTGGCTCTGTGCCCCATCCAGGTCCCCATCTTGTGGCTATGTGCCCCATCAAGGTCCCCATCTTGTGGCTATGTAGCCCATTCAGGTCCCAATCCTGTGGCTATGTGCCTCATCCAGGTCCCCATCTTGTGGCTATGTGCCCCATCCAGGTCCCCATCTTGTGGCTATGTAGGCCATCCAGGTCCCCATCTTGTGGCTATGTGCCCCATCCAGGTCCCCATCTTGTGGCTCTGTGCCCCATCCAGGTCCCCATCTTGTGGCTATGTGCCCCATCCAGGTCCCCATCCTGTGGCTATGTGCCCCATCCATGTCCCCATCCTGTGGCTATGTGCCCCATCCAGGTCCCCATCTTGTGGCTATGTGCCCCATCCAGGTCCCAATCCTGTGGCTATGTGCCCCATCCAGGTCCCCATCTTGTGGCTATGTGCCCCATCCAGGTCCCCATCTTGTGGCTATGTGCCCCATCCAGGTCCCCATCTTGTGGCTCTGTGCCCCATCCAGGTCCCCATCTTGTGGCTATGTGCCCCATCCAGGTCCCCATCTTGTGGCTCTGTGCCCCATCCAGGTCCCCATCTTGTGGCTATGTGCCCCATCCAGGTCCCCATCTTGTGGCTATGTGCCCCATCCAGGTCCCAATCCTGTGGCTATGTGCCCCATCCATGTCCCCATCTTGTGGCTCTGTGCCCCATCCATGTCCCCATCTTGTGGCTCTGTGCCCCATCCAGGTCCCCATCTTGTGGCTATGTAGCCCATCCAGGTCCCCATCTTGTGGCTATGTGCCCCATCCAGGTCCCCATCTTGTGGCTCTGTGCCCCATCCAGGTCCCCATCTTGTGGCTATGTGCCCCATCCAGGTCCCCATCTTGTGGCTATGTGCCCCATCCAGGTCCCAATCCTGTGGCTATGTGCCCCATCCAGGTCCCCATCTTGTGGCTATGTGCCCCATCCATGTCCCCATCTTGTGGCTCTGTGCCCCATCCAGGTCTCCATCTTGTGGCAATGTTCCCCATCCTGGCCCCCATCTTGTACTAATGTGCCTCATCCAGGTCTCCATCTTGTGGCTATGTGCCCCATCCAGGTCCCCATCTTGTGGCTATGTAGACCATCCAGGTACCCATCTTGTGGCTATGTGCCCCATCCAGGTCCCCATCTTGTGGCTCGGTGCCCCATCTAGGTCCCCATCCTGTGGCTATGTGCCCCATCCATGTCCCCATCCTGTGGCTATATGCCCCATCCAGGTCCCCATCTTGTGGCTATGTAGCCCATCCAGGTCCCCATCTTGTGGCTATGTGCCCCATCCAGGTCCCCATCTTGTGGCTATGTGCCCCATCCAGGTCCCCATCTTGTGGCTCTGTGCCCCATTCAGGTCCCCATCCTGTGGCTATGTGCCCCATCCAGGCCCCCATCTTGTGGCTATGTGCCCCATCCAGGTCCCAATCCTGTGGCTATGTGCCCCATCCACGTACCCATCTTGTGGCTATGTGCCCCATCCAGGTCCCCATCTTGTGGCTCTGTGCCCCATTCAGGTCCCAATCTTGTGGCTATGTGCCCCATCCAGGTCTCCATCTTGTGGCAATGTTCCCCATCCTGGCCCCCATCTTGTACTAATGTGCCTCATCCGGGTCCCCATCTTGTGGCTATGTGCCCCATCCAGGTCCCCATCTTGTGGCTATGTAGCCCATCCAGGTCCCCATCTTGTGGCTATGTGCCCCATCCAGGTCCCCATCTTGTGGCTCTGTGCCCCATCCAGTTCCCCATCTTGTGGCTATGTGCCCCATCCACGTCCCCATCTTGTGGCTCTGTGCCCCATCCAGGTCCCCATCCTGTGGCTATGTGCCCCATCCAGGTCCCCATCTTGTGGCTATGTGCCCCATCCAGGTCCCCATCTTGTGGCTATGCAGCCCATCCAGGTCCCAATCCTGTGGCTATGTGCCTCATCCAGGTCCCCATCTTGTGGCTCTGTGCCCCATCCAGGTCCCCATCTTGTGGCTATGTGCCCCATCAAGGTCCCCATCTTGTGGCTATGTAGCCCATCCAGGTCCCAATCCTGTGGCTATGTGCCTCATCCAGGTCCCCATCTTTTGGCTATGTGCCCCATCCAGGTCCCCATCTTGTGGCTATGTAGGCCATCCAGGTCCCCATCTTGTGGCTATGTGCCCCTTCCAGGTCCCCATCTTGTGGCTCTGTGCCCCATCCAGGTCCCCATCTTGTGGCTATGTGCCCCATCCAGGTCCCCATCCTGTGGCTATGTGCCCCATCCAGGTCCCCATCCTGTGGCTATGTGCCCCATCCAGGTCCCCATCTTGTGGCTATGTGCCCCATCCAGGTCCCAATCCTGTGGCTATGTGCCCCATCCAGGTCCCCATCTTGTGGCTATGTGCCCCATCCAGGTCCCCATCTTGTGGCTATGTGCCCCATCCAGGTCCCCATCTTGTGGCTATGTGCCCCATCCAGATCCCCATCTTGTGGCAATGTGCCCCATCCAGGTCCCCATCTTGTGGCTATGTGACCCATCCAGGTCCCCATCCTGTGGCTATGTGCCCCATCCAGGTCCCCATCTTGTGGCCATGTGCCCCTTCCAGGTCCCCATCTTGTGGCTATGTGCCCGATCCAGGTCCCAATCCTGTGGCTATGTGCCCCATCCAGGTCCCCATCTTGTGGCTATGTGCCCCATCCAGGTCCCCATACTGTGGCTATGTGCCCCATCCAGGTCCCCATCTTGTGGCTCTGTGTCCCATCCAGGTCCCCATCTTGTGGCTATGTTCCCCATCCTGGCACCCATCTTGTACTAATGTGCCTCATCCAGGTCCCCATCTTGTGGCTATGTGCCCCATCCAGGTCCCCATCTTGTGGCTATGTGCCCCATCCAGGTCCCCATCTTGTGGCTATGCAGCTCATCCAGGTCCCCATCTTGTGGCTATGTGCCCCATCCAGCTCCCCATCTTGTGGCTATGTGCCCCATCCAGGTCCCAATCCTGTGGCTATGTGCCCCATCCAGGTCCCCATCTTGTGGCTATGTGCCCCATCCAGGTCCCCATCTTGTGGCTATGTGCCCCATCCAGGTCCCCATCTTGTGGCTATGTGCCCCATCCAGGTCTCCATCTTGTGGCAATGTTCCCCATCCTGGCCCCCATCTTATACTAATGTGCCTCATCCAGGTCTCCATCTTGTGGCTATGTGCCCCATCCAGGTCCCCATCTTGTGGCTATGTAGCCCATCCAGGTCCCCATCTTGTGGCTACGTGCCCCATCCAGGTCCCCATCTTGTGGCTACGTGCCCCATCCAGGTCCCCATCTTGTGGCTATGTGCCCCATCCAGGTCCCCATCTTGTGGCTCTGTGCCCCATCCAGGTCCCCATCCTGTGGCTATGTGCCCCATCCAGGTCCCCATCTTGTGGCTATGTGCCCCATCCAGGTCCCCATCTTGTGGCTCTGTGCCCCATCCAGGTCCCCATCTTGTGGCTATGTGCCCCATCCAGGTCTCCATCTTGTGGCAATGTTCCCCATCCTGGCCCCCATCTTGTACTAATGTGCCTCAACCAGGTCCCCATCTTGTGGCTATGTGCCCCATCCAGGTCCCCATCTTGTGGCTATGCAGCCCATCCAGGTCCCCATCTTGTGGCTATGTGCCCCATCCAGGTCCCCATCTTGTGGCTATGTAGCCCATCCAGGTCCCCATCTTGTGGCTATGTGCCCCATCCAGGTCCCCATCTTGTGGCTCTGTGCCCCATCCAGGTCCCCATCTTGTGGCTATGTGCCCCTTCCACGTCCCCATCTTGTGGCTCTGTGCCCCATCCAGGTCCCCATCCTGTGGCTATGTGCCCCATCCAGGTCCCCATCTTGTGGCTATGTGCCCCATCCAGGTCCCCATCTTGTGGCTATGCAGCCCATCCAGGTCCCAATCCTGTGGCTATGTGCCTCATCCAGGTCCCCATCTTGTGGCTCTGTGCCCCATCCAGGTCCCCATCTTGTGGCTATGTGCCCCATCAAGGTCCCCATCTTGTGGCTATGTAGCCCATCCAGGTCCCAATCCTGTGGCTATGTGCCTCATCCAGGTCCCCATCTTGTGGCTATGTGCCCCATGCAGGTCCCCATCTTGTGGCTATGTGCCCCATCCAGGTCCCCATCTTGTGGCTCTGTGCCCCATCCAGGTCCCCATCTTGTGGCTATGTGCCCCATCCAGGTCCCCATCCTGTGGCTATGTGCCCCATCCAGGTCCCCATCCTGTGGCTATGTGCCCCATCCAGGTCCCCATCTTGTGGCTATGTGCCCCATCCAGGTCCCAATCCTGTGGCTATGTGCCCCATCCAGGTCCCCATCTTGTGGCTATGTGCCCCATCCAGGTCCCCATCTTGTGGCTATGTGCCCCATCCAGGTCCCCATCTTGTGGCTATGTGCCCCATCCAGATCCCCATCTTGTGGCAATGTGCCCCATCCAGGTCCCCATCTTGTGGTTATGTGACCCATCCAGGTCCCCATCCTGTGGCTATGTGCCCCATTCAGGTCCCCATCTTGTGGCTATGTGCCCCATCCAGGTCCCCATCTTGTGGCTATGTGCCCCATCCAGGTCCCCATCTTGTGGCTATGTGCCCCATCCAGGTCTCCATCTTGTGGCAATGTTCCCCATCCTGGCCCCCATCTTGTACTAATGTGCCTCATCCAGGTCTCCATCTTGTGGCTATGTGCCCCATCCAGGTCCCCATCTTGTGGCTATGTAGCCCATCCAGGTCCCCATCTTGTGGCTACGTGCCCCATCCAGGTCCCCATCTTGTGGCTACGTGCCCCATCCAGGTCCCCATCTTGTGGCTACGTGCCCCATCCAGGTCCCCATCTTGTGGCTGTGTGCCCCATCCAGGTCCCCATCTTGTGGCTCTGTGCCCCATCCAGGTCCCCATCCTGTGGCTATGTGCCCCATCCAGGTCCCCATCTTGTGGCTATGTGCCCCATCCAGGTCCCCATCTTGTGGCTCTGTGCCCCATCCAGGTCCCCATCTTGTGGCTATGTGCCCCATCCAGGTCTCCATCTTGTGCCAATGTTCCCCATCCTGGCCCCCATCTTGTACTAATGTGCCTCATCCAGGTCCCCATCTTGTGGCTATGTGCCCCATCCAGGTCCCCATCTTGTGGCTATGCAGCCCATCCAGGTCCCCATCTTGTGGCTATGTGCCCCATCCAGGTCCTCATCTTGTGGCTATGTAGCCCATCCAGGTCCCCATCTTGTGGCTATGTGCCCCATCCAGGTCCCCATCTTGTGGCTCTGTGCCCCATCCAGGTCCCCATCTTGTGGCTATGTGCCCCATCCACGTCCCCATCTTGTGGCTCTGTGCCCCATCCAGGTCCCCATCCTGTGGCTATGTGCCCCATCCAGGTCCCCATCTTGTGGCTATGTGCCCCATCCAGGTCCCCATCTTGTGGCTATGCAGCCCATCCAGGTCCTAATCCTGTGGCTATGTGCCTCATCCAGGTCCCCATCTTGTGGCTCTGTGCCCCATCCAGGTCCCCATCTTGTGGCTATGTGCCCCATCAAGGTCCCCATCTTGTGGCTATGTAGCCCATCCAGGTCCCAATCCTGTGGCTATGTGCCTCATCCAGGTCCCCATCTTGTGGCTATGTGCCCCATCCAGGTCCCCATCTTGTGGCTATGTAGGCCATCCAGGTCCCCATCTTGTGGCTATGTGCCCCATCCAGGTCCCCATCTTGTGGCTCTGTGCCCCATCCAGGTCCCCATCTTGTGGCTATGTGCCCCATCCAGGTACCCATCCTGTGGCTATGTGCCCCATCCAGGTCCCCATCCTGTGGCTATGTGCCCCATCCAGGTCCCCATCTTGTGGCTATGTGCCCCATCCAGGTCCCAATCCTGTGGCTATGTGCCCCATCCAGGTCCCCATCTTGTGGCTATGTGCCCCATCCAAGTCCCCATCTTGTGGCTATGTGCCCCATCCAGGTCCCCATCTTGTGGCTATGTGCCCCATCCAGATCCCCATCTTGTGGCAATGTGCCCCATCCAGGTCCCCATCTTGTGGCTATGTGACCCATCCAGGTCCCCATCCTGTGGCTATGTGCCCCATCCAGGTCCCCATCTTGTGGCCATGTGCCCCTTCCAGGTCCCCATCTTGTGGCTATGTGCCCGATCCAGGTCCCAATCCTGTGGCTATGTGCCCGATCTAGGTCCCAATCCTGTGGCTATGTGCCCCATCCAGGTCCCCATCTTGTGGCTATGTGCCCCATCCAGGTCCCCATCCTGTGGCCATGTGCCCCATCCAGGTCCCCATCTTGTGGCTCTGTGTCCCATCCAGGTCCCCATCTTGTGGCTATGTTCCCCATCCTGGCCCCCATCTTGTACTAATGTGCCTCATCCAGGTCCCCATATTGTGGCTATGTGACCCACCCAGGTCCCCATCTTGTGGCTATGTGCCCCATCCAGGTCCCCATCTTGTGGCTATGCAGCCCATCCAGGTCCCCATCTTGTGGCTATGTGCCCCATCCAGGTCCCCATCTTGTGGCTCTGTGCCCCATCCAGTTTCCTATCTTGTGGCTATGTGCCCCATCTAGGTCCCCATCTTGTGGCTATGTGCCCCATCCAGGTCCCAATCCTGTGGCTATGTGCCCCATCCAGGTCCCCATCTTGTGGCTATGTGCCCCATCCAGGTCCCCATCTTGTGGCTATGTGCCCCATCCAGGTCCCCATCTTGTGGCTATGTGCCCCATCCAGGTCTCCATCTTGTGGCAATGTTCCCCATCCTGGCCCCCATCTTGTACTAATGTGCCTCATCCAGGTCTCCATCTTGTGGCTATGTGCCCCAACCAGGTCCCCATCTTGTGGCTATGTAGCCCATCCAGGTCCCCATCTTGTGGCTATGTGCCCCATCCAGGTCCCCATCTTGTGGCTACGTGCCCCATCCAGGTCCCCATCTTGTGGCTATGTGCCCCATCCAGGTCTCCACCTTGTGGCAATGTTCCCCATCCTGGCCCCCATCTTGTACTAATGTGCCTCATCCAGGTCCCCATCTTGTGGCTATGTGCCCCATCCAGGTCCCCATCTTGTGGCTATGCAGCCCATCCAGGTCCCCATCTTGTGGCTATGTGCCCCATCCAGGTCCCCATCTTGTGGCTCTGTGCCCCATCCAGGTCCCCATCTTGTGGCTATGTGCCCCATTCAGGTCCCCATCTTGTGGCTCTGTGCCCCATCCAGGTCCCCATCCTGTGGCTATGTGCCTCATCCAGGTCCCCATCGTGTGGCTCTGTGCCCCATCCAGGTCCCCATCTTGTGGCTATGTGCCCCATCCAGGTCCCCATCTTGTGGCTATGTAGCCCATCCAGGTCCCAATCCTGTGGCTATGTGCCTCATCCAGGTCCCCATCTTGTGGCTATGTGCCCCATCCAGGTCCCCATCTTGTGGCTATGTAGCCCATCCAGGTCCCCATCTTGTGGCTAATTGCCCCATCCAGGTCCCCATCTTGTGGCTCTGTGCCCCATCCAGGTCCCCATCTTGTGGCTATGTGCCCCATCCAGGTCCCCATCTTGTGGCTATGTGCCCCATCCAGGTCCCCATCCTGTGGCTATGTGCCCCATCCAGGTCCCCATCTTGTGGCTTTGTGCCCCATCCAGGTTCCAATCCTGTGGCTATGTGCCCCATCCAGATCCCCATCTTGTGGCAATGTGCCCCATCCAGGTCCCCATCCTGTGGCTATTTACCCCATCCAGGTCCCCATCTTGTGGCTATGTGCTCCATCCAGGTCCCAATCCTGTGGCTATGTGCCCCATCCAGGTCCCCATCTTGTGGCTATGTGTCCCATCCAGATCCCCATCTTGTGGCAATGTGCCCCATCCAGGTCCCCATCTTGTGGCTATGTGCCCCATCCAGGTCCCCATCCTGTGGCTATGTGCCCCATCCAGGTCCCCATCTTGTGGCCATGTGCCCCATCCAGGTCCCCATCTTGTGGCTATTTGCCCCATCCAGGTCCCAATCCTGTGGCTATGTGCCCCATCCAGGTCCCCATCTTGTGGCTATGTGCCCCATCCAGGTCCCCATCCTGTGGCTATGTGCCCCATCCAGGTCCCCATCTTGTGGCTATGTGCCCCATCCAGGTCCCCATCCTGTGGCTATGTGCCCCATCCAGGTCCCCATCTTGTGGCTATGTGCCCCATCCAGGTCCCCATCCTGTGGCTATGTACCCCATCCAGGTCCCCATCTTGTGGCTATGTGCCCCATCCAGTTCCCAATCCTGTGGCTATGTGCCCCATCCAGGTCCCCATCTTGTGGCTATGTGCCCCATCCACGTCCCCATCTTGTAGCTATGTGCCCCATCCAGGTCCCCATCTTGTGGCTATGTGCCCCATCCAGATCCCCATCTTGTGGCAATGTGCCCCATCCAGGTCCCCATCTTGTGGCTATGTGCCCCATCCAGGTCCCCATCCTGTGGCTATGTGCCCCATCCAGGTCCCCATCTTGTGGCCATGTGCCCCATCCAGGTCCCCATCTTGTGGCTATGTGCCCCATCCAGGTCCCAATCCTGTGGCTATGTGCCCCATCCAGGTCCCCATCTTGTGGCTATGTGCCCCATCCAGGTCCCAATCCTGTGGCTATGTGCCCCATCCAGGTCCCCATCTTGTGGCTATGTGCCCCATCCAGGTCCCCATCTTGTGGCCATGTGCCCCATCCAGGTCCCCATCTTGTGGCTATGTGCCCCATCCAGGTCCCAATCCTGTGGCTATGTGCCCCATCCAGGTCCCCATCTTGTGGCTATGTGCCCCAACCAGGTCCCCATCTTGTGGCTATGTGCCCCATCCAGGTACCCATCTTGTGGCTATGTGCCCCTTCCAGGTCCCCATCCTGTGGCTATGTGCCCCATCCAGGTCCCCATCTTGTGGCCATGTGCCCCATCCAGGTCCCCTCTTGTGGCTCTGTGCCCTCTGTGCTGTTCTTCACCCACATAAAATAGAAAAAAAAAGATGATTCTCACCTGTCCTCCGTTCCCTTGGCGTCCTTCCTGCAGATGTTGTCCGCAGGCACCACAGAGTCAGACCCCTTGACGATCCCGACCTGGTCCAGGAGGAGCCGCCGACAGCAGCGCTGCATTGCCGCACAGAGACTGTCTCCCAGCACAGCATTTCCAATGTCAGCCGCCGGCCAATCAGAGGCCAGCAGCTGACATCTGCGTATGGCAATGATGTCATACTCGCTGCGCCGACACGCAGATATCAGCTGCTAGCCTCTGACTGGCCAGTGCCTGTCATTGGAAATGCTGTGCTGGGAGACAGTCTCTGTGTGGCAATTCAGCGCTGCTGTCGGCGGCTCCTCATGGACCTGGTCAGGATCATCAAGGGGTTTGTGCCTGCGAGCCGCATAAAGCAGCCTCAGGAGCCGCATGCAGCCCGCGGGCCACGTGTTTGAGACCCCTGAGCTAGAGGCTCCAGTGATCCTTTCAGGGATGCTAAGCACTGGGTATACAACAAAAAAGCCCTTGAATTATACTCGTGTGAGTTCTATGTTTCTGGGAAATCTGGGTGAAGTTCACTTGCAGGTTTACTATAAAGTTTTCCCACACGGACATGATACATTTCTCACTACGGTATTTTTGTAGATTTAATGTTTCCAATATCTTCATATATTTTGATCTTTTTGGAGTGCTGCTGCACTTTCTGTTTCTTTTGCACTAATAAAATAGAAGTGTCGGTTTCTTTCTATTTGATTATTACAGGGTGGTGCCCTGTCTACGCTCCCCTCCCACAGAGACGAAAGCTGTGTATATAATACATTATAGATTGCAAAAATAGAAGTGTTAATAATTTATTTTTATCAATTAACAAAATAAAAGGTGTATGAACAAAAGAGAAATCTAAATCAAATCAATATTTCGTGTGACTGCTCTTTGCCTTCAAAATAGCATCAATTCTTCTCAGTACTGTTGCACACAATTTTTGAAAGAACTCGGCATCGAGATTGTCCCAAACATCTTGGAGAACAAACCACAGATCTTCTGTAGATGTAGGTTTGCACAAATCCTTCTGTCTTTTCATGTAATCTCAAACAGAGTCAATGATATTGAGATGAGGGCTCTGTGGGGGCCATATAATTCCTTCCAGGACTCATTGTTTTTCTTTATGCTGAAAATTGTTCTTAATGACATAGAAAAATAAATAAAAATCTATTGAAACAAAAAAATGATGGTAATCCTAATTGACCAAAAGGGGAAAGGTTTATTCTGATTTCATGTCTGATATTAAGAAAAACATGCATATGTGTCCTTTTATATAGTGTATGTAAACTTCTGGTTTCAACTGTATATAGTATGATTGCCCCATAGCTCCCTACTCACAGTATAATTGTCCCCACAGCTTCCTATATACAGTATGATGGCCCCATGGTCCCCTATATACAATATGATGACTACACAGCCTCCTATGTAAATTATGATGCCCTGACAGGCCTATATATATATTTATATATATGTATATATATATATATATTTTTGATTGCCTCATAGCTCCCTACTTACAGTATAATTGTCCCCACAGCTCCCTATATACACAGTATGATGGCCACTACAGCCCCTATATATAACTATCAAAAATTTACATAGCATATCACAGTTTTGCAGAATAGGAATATAGCTCAATTGTAAATTTCCTCCATTAATGGTTATCAAAGTAACCAGGTGAAATACTACCAAATATAATAAATACAAATAAAGAAAAAAATTGAATAACTACAAGATCACCCACTTAATTAATAAAAGCATAATTTAGAAGTATAATTTAAAAATGAATAGGTAATGAGAGGTCAGCAGGAGGAATTACCAGATGTAGGAAAAATACAGCGTTCACGTATATAGCATGATCTAGAAAGACAAATTTAATTGTGGCCAATATCATCACAGTTCATAAATAATCAATAACATATAGATAGCAGATAGCACACACTGTCCATATGAATAAACTGATCTATATTAAAATATACTGACCTGGCTGCATCACAATAAATAATATTAATATAAAACAACTTATACTCACCAATCCACTGCAGCCTCCATCTCCTTTTTACGCATTGGGCAACTCACCATCTGACGTCCCCTGCATGGCTCCAGCTGTAAGTAGTCTTTGTGCTGCCGTAATAAGTCGCGGAGTGGGGAACCAATGACTCTCTGCTCCACTATAGCTGTTAATAATGTTAAAAAAAGTATGGCAGAACAATGCGGCCCATAACCAAACCAGCTCTGCTCCCAAGAAGCGGCAAAATTCTGCCCCCTGAGAGTCACCTCATCTCGCTTCATGGCAGGAGCAGCCTTGTATACATTTATATATATACATATATAAATTATACTAAAAATTTTCTAACAAAACTCCTCTTATTGTGATATCAGATTATAGGATAAAATAAATGCCTCCAAACACTATTTACCTGCAGATATAGGGCTAATCTGAAGGTTAATAGCGTTACAAAGCTGTTTGGCCGCCGTACTGAAGCGTGTCTACCGGGAGAGAATGAACTATATTTCTGCTGAGAGCTTTCAGTCATAGAGGCATGCTCAGAGCAACTACAGTCACTAGTGTGGCGGATGTAATCACAACCTGACACTTTGATTGACAGCTCACTCTGCAGTGTCAAAGTGCCAAGAGTCTTACAGTCACGGGGCGGTGACGGCACGTGTTCGGTCATTGTTCTGAGTATAGAGAGCGCACCTCCGGCACTGACTGACACTGACTCTGTATTAGGGCCGGGTGTCAGTAAGGGCCGGGGCCACGGTTACAGCCGCAGCCCTGTATACTCAGAATGGTGACTAAACCAGCCCCGGCGCTGCCCCAGTGACTGAAGCCGGAACGCTGCCAGGGAGAATAAAGTTCATTTTCTCCCTGCAGCGTTCAGGCAAGTGCGGACACTTGGCAAGTTAAAGGGAATCTGTCACCCCCTGGGCGATATCAAACCTCTACTATGCCACACAGAGTATAGAAAAGTAAATCTATACACACCTGTATGGCCCATAGTAGAGGTTTGATTGCAGGGAAAAGCGCTTTAATCAATTCTATTTTGTACAGGCTTGGCGTCCGGGGGACACCAAGCAATCCCCACCTATGTGCTTATTATTCCCCCAAATCCCTGCCTGTATGCTTAATTATCATATTGCCCCCTCCCCTGCACATCACAGAGCCCTGTGACATGCACTGTGCTCCCTGACTTCCGGGCATGCGCAAAGCGCCGCTCACATAGAGTTCACATAGAGTGAGTGCCCTTTGCTTCATCCCGGCCCCGTCTCTCCGTGCACTGAGCCGCAAGTTTCTAGTGCGCAGGCGCCGGGGAGTCACTGTCACTTTTCAGCACCTGCGCAATAGAAACCTGCGGCGCAGTGCACAGGCAGACGGGGCCGGGATGAAGCAAAGCGCGCTGTATGTGAACTCTATGTGAGCAGCGCTTTGCGCATGCCCGGGAAGTCAGGGAGCACAGTGCACAGGACCCTGTGACGTGCAGGAGAGGGGGGGGGTATGCTAATTAAGCAGAAAGGCGGGGATTTAGGGGAATAATAAGCAGATAGGCGGGGGATTGCTTGGCGTGGAAAAGAGAATTGATTAAAGCGCTTTTCTCTGCAATCAGACCTCTACTATGGGCCATACAGGTAAGTATAGATTTACTTTTTTATAACCTGTATGGCCATAGTAGAGGTCTGATATCGCCAGTGAGGGGTGACAGATTCCCTTTAAGAACGCTATTAACCTTCAGATTAACCCCATATCTACAGGTTAATGGCGTTTTTTTCTGGTGATAGGTTCCCTTTAAGGTCAGTGGGGGAAGATTTGAAAGAACTGAAGCAAAATGAATCAGTGTTTTTATCTGTTTCCATCAGTAAGGGATCATAATCACTAGACAATAAATGTATCCTGAAGGTGAATGCTTCATCCATAGATAATACCACAGCTCCACCTACTGGCTAAATAAGAAAGAAGGTTTACCTCTGAATGTTAGTCAATGAAATATGCAACTCAGTAGCGTAGCTACCGGGAAAGGGGGGGTGCAGAGGGGGTGGTTACTCCAGGCACCGAGCACCGAGCTCAGTTAAGCCCCACAGTAGGACAGGGAGACACGGTTTTTCTGCACTATGTTCTGTAGACTGCAGCGCGCTTTAAGCTGAAGCGCCGACGCACGCACAGGACATCAAAGTGCTGATGCGGTGACATTATCATGCCGTGCCAGGACTCGTTTCCCTGTGCGTGCGCCAGCGCTATGACAGCATGGTGGTCCGCCCAAGCCTCGCCTGTGGAGTTATCAGGATCCTGGCTTAGATGAGAATAGGTTGCTTTTTTATTTTAATTAAAACTTGTGGGGTCATCATAAACAGTGGGGGACCGTGAGACAGTGGGGGGCCCTCGTACATTATAAGGACTACTGTGGGGGTCCTTATAAAGTGTGGAGCCCATTATATAGTATAGGAGCTAATGTGAAGCCCATTATAGAGTGTATGAACTAAAGTGGGGGTCATTATAAAGTATAGGAGCTAATCTGGGGCCCATTATACAGTCTGTGGGCTAATACGGGGACCATTATACAGTATAGGAACTAATGTGGGACCCATTATACAGTATAGGTGCTAATGTGGGGCCCATTATACAGTATAGGTGCTAATGTGGGGCCCATTATACAGTGTAGGAGCTAAAGTGGGACCCATTATATAGTCTGTGGGCTAATATGGTGGCCATTATACAGTATAGGTGCTAATTTGGGGCCCAATATTCAGTATATGAACTAATGTGGGGCCCATTATAAAGTGTGGGAGCTAATGCGGGGGCTATTATACAGTTTGGGGGCTAATGTGGGGCCCATTATACAGTCTAGGAGCTAATGTGGGGGCAATTATACACTGTAGGAGCTAATGTGGGGCCCATCCTGCAGTGTGGGAGCTAATGTGGAAGCCATTATACAGCGTAGGACCTAATTTGGGGCCCATTATACAGTCATTATACTGTGTTTTGGGGGAGCAGTGGGGACGATATTGTGCATAGTGGAGATGTGGGCCCAACATACTGTGTATAGAGGAGCTATACATTGGGGACATTTTTAATTTTTAAGTGGGCACTTAAGCATTATTGTTATAGAGGCATTCCGAGTATTGTGGTCAAAATGTGGCCACTGTTTTCTAGGGCATTTTCACAGGGCATTAATATTTTCTAGTGGGCAATTTTAACATTTAGATGGCACAAAAGAGACATTATTACTATTTAAGGGGCACCGTGGTGGGCATTATTATGTGGGACACCTTGAGGAGGACTGTTATTGTGCCAAACAGCAGGTATAGTAATAGGGACACATATGGCAGCAGCGGCTCAGTATTGCGGTATCAGTAGGATGAGGAGTTTGTGCAAGTTGGGGATAGATGGAGACAGTGTTGGAAATGTGAGAAGTCAAATGTGTCTTTGTTGTAATCTCTGCAGATGGGTCGTGGCTGGAGAAGTCATCATGTCGATCTTGTCCAGATGGAAAAGATGAGAAAAGTGAATGACTCCATCAGAAAGATCATCATTTGTAAGTCTCTATCTATAACTGTACTGTAACCACTTGTATGTCTTGCAGGACTAGTATGTACCACTATATGGCGGTAATATCAGTGCGCCACTATAGCTGTAATCAGGGTTTCCGGTTAGGCGCCCACTGAGCTTAAACGCTATCTACTTCTCTGATGCAACGTGATCATTATTGCTGCCAATTTCATACGACAGTTGGCCAAATCAGTATGAAATCAGAGTTTTTTTACCATATTTATCAAATTTGCATGGGGGTCTTTACTCTCATAAGCTATAGGTTGCTTTAAGCCTGTAACCTACAATGGAAGGAAGCACAGTGAAAATTTTTAGCGGCCAGCGCCGGCTGTACGATGTTGTTATTGTATCTGCTTTCCTGGTACCTGGCTAAGCAGTATCTTGACTCTGCAGGTAGTCGCTACAGAAAGATGGCAGCCTCGTGGCATATACAGGAGAAGCCTTTTGACACAGGACATGTTCTGGTAATGTAATACTGCCTGTCAACCTGCATTAGCCACACTGATAGACTAGAATAAATGTGCCAAATGTAAGAGTCCATTTGCATAGACTGTCCAATGGCACGATACAACTGCCGATCAGTAAACTTAAACGTTTAATTGCCTGTTTATACAGTGCGGCAAGACGACTCACTCCCTGAGCATATTATTACTATTAGGTTAATGTGACGCCTCGCCCTCCCTGAGCGGTGGGTTACTTGGAGCCGGATCAGTGAAGTGTTGCGGGGGATGCAGTCGTGGCCTGGACCCGTTCCGTGCCCAGGGCTGTCACATAAAAATAATGGGCTTTTGGGATAAGTGGTTTTTCTTTCGACTACGCCACCTGTGGTTTATGGTGAAGGCCACCAGTGCTGCAACAGTCCACTGAGGCTGGTGTTACGGGCAGCTAGGATGGGACGGCTCACCACAGGCGGAGCAGGCCTCAGGGCAGTGTGAGAAGGGATGATGGGTGCAGTGCCGCGCAGGAATAAACAAGCGGAGGCAGTGAATGAAGTCATCCGGGTCTTTACTCACTTTAGATAAACTTTCAGCCGCAAAGCTTCTCTCTGCTACTCACGGCGTACTGCAGCCACCGGGAAGAGGGTTCAGCACTTCCCAGGTAGATCAGGAGCACCTGTCGAGACCCCTCTGGTGTGTATTCCTCTCTTTAGTAAGTTCTCCCACTGAGTCTTCTCCTGACTGTGCTTGGTATGAACGTGATGTAAGGCCGGGTCCCACTGGATAAACGCAGTGTGAGAGATACAGGTGGCGACTCGGCTCCGTCCGTATCCCCCTGGGATCCACTAAGCCTCCGGGCTTTTCTGACTGAGACTTGAAGTGACAAAGTCAGATATCAGGGGCCGGTCACCCCTCTTGCAGCAGGAATCCCTCTGGCTAGGCCAGAGTAAAGAATACAGGTGGCGACTCCGCTCCGTCCGTATCCCCCTAGGATCCACTAAGCCTCCGGGCTTTTCGGACTGAGACTTGATGTGACAAAGTCAGATATCGGGGGCCGGTCACCCCTCTTGCAGCAGGAATCCCTCTGGCTAGGCCAGAGTAAAGAATACAGGTGGCGACTCCGCTCCATCCGTATCCCCCTGGGATCCTTTTGCCTGTGGAGCCTGTTAGCAGAGGATTAATCCGCGTGACATCCAGAGTTTAGAACACAGAATGTAGGTTTATTTATATCCAGCATAGGCACAGCATGGAGTCTGGTGTTACTGCAGCATGAGGAAATCAAAAACAGATATATAACAACAACACAGGAAGAGAAGGAGGGGGCATCCTGTCTGTGGGAGTTTTTTTTTTTTTAACTAAACTTTGTTAACAACCTCACAATATGCACAACATATGAAACAGCACAGTAGTTGTTGCAATACACATACAGATTAATATGTATTATTCCAATACCCCCACTCAACAACTACTTATCCTCTTAGTCCCATTGTGGTTCTCAATTCTTGGAACCTAGCTCGTGGCAATGGCTTTGTCATAATGTCAGCTGCCATCTTATCAGTTTCACAATAGACAAACTGAATTATCCCACGATCTATCAAATCACGTAGATGATGATGTCTGACATCAATGTGCTTGATTCTAGCACTGATCTTTTCACTGCATGCAAGTTTAATGCATCCTTGGTTGTCCTCATAAATCACCGTCGGCTGAGTTGTTGGTTTGCCAAGATCGTCCATCAATTGTCTTAGCCAAACAACCTCCTGGCTTGCATAGGCTGCGGACACATACAAAGCTTCTGTAGATGACAAGGCAACAGACACTTGTTTCCTACTAGACCAGGAGATTGAACTTTCTCCAACTTTAAACAAGTATCCACTTGTGGATTTACGATCACGCGAATCACCAGCCCAATCCGCATCTACATAGCTGGTAAGTTCTAGATCTCCTGCTGCAGATAGTTTTAAATTTACATCTTGCATTTCTTTCAAATATCGGAGAAGTCTCTTAACAGCATTCCAGTCTCTTTGGTGCGGTTTTTCCACATATCTGCAAAGGATTCCAACTGTTGTTGTGATATCCGGTCGAGTCATAGTTGATATGTATAGAAATGCCCCCGCTGCCTGACGATATTTCTCATTGTTAGGCAACAGGTCATCTTCTCCTTCCAGCTTCAGGTAGGATGGTTCCATTGGGGTTGATATACCTTTGACCTTAAACTGATTCAGAATCAAATTAATTTTTGCACTTTGGTTTAGAAGAAAACTTCCATCTTCCTCTCTCTGGATTTGGATTCCTAGATAATATGTCACACTTCCAATGTCTTTTGTTTCAAAGTGCTGATTCAGAATTTCAGTCATTTTTCCAATTTCTGCGTCGTCTTGATGAACAACAATCACGTCGTCCACATATAAGAGAATATACATCCACTTTCCATCTGTATATTTTGTGCATAAGCACGGATCTGCTTGACCTCTTTTAAATCCTTCTTCTAACAAGACTTTATTCATCTTGGTGTTCCATGCTCTTGCTGATTGCTTAAGACCATAGAGAGATTTTTGTAGTTTGCAAACAAGATTCTCTTCACCTCTTTTTACATAACCTTCAGGTTGAGTCATGTATAAGTCCTCCTCAATGTCACCATTTAAAAAGGCAGTTTTTATATCCAAATGTCTGACATACATCTTTTGTACAGCAGCTACAGCTAACAAAGCTCTGAACGTGGTCTGTTTAGCGACTGGAGCAAATGTAGCATCGTAATCTTCGCCATACTTTTGAGAATATCCTTTTGCGACCAACCTTGCTTTGAATCTGTGGACTTTACCTTCAGAGTCATATTTGGTTTTGAAGACCCACTTGCACTTGATTGCCTTTTTGCCCTGTGGTAACTTGGTGAGTTTCCAAGTTTGGAGTTGATGAAGCGATTTGATTTCCTCATTAGCGGCATCGATCCACTTTGTTCTTTCATGGACAGGTAGTGCTTGCATTTCATCCCATGACTGCGGCTCTGACTAAGGTAGTGTCTTGACAATGTAGGATAGACGTTTAGCTGGTATACCTTTGTTTGATCTTGACGATCTCCTGATTTCAGATTCACCTGATTTTTCTGTTGTTCCTTCATTAGTTGAAGAATCCAGCCAGACCTCTACATCCTCCTTGTTGCTGTCTTGTAATTGTGACTTCAGCTGGACTACTGGCGTGATGTCACAAAACTTGGGTGATACAAAGTTCTCATCAATCACTACATCTCTACTTATTGTGATCTTGTTTGATCCTGGGTGTAGAATCCTATAACCTTTCTGGGTTTCGCTGTAGCCTACCAGGATACCTTCCTTAGCGTGAGATTCCCACTTAGTTCGCTTTTCTTTGGGAACATGTACAAATGCTTTACTTCCGAATATTCTTATGTGATGTAATTTTGGCTTTCTGCTATTCCATTGCTCAAATGGAGTTTTCTCTGTAGCTTTACCTGGTAGTCTGTTCTGAAGATAGCAAGCTGTCATGATTGCTTCACCCCAATATGCTGTGGGCAGATTTGCATCAAATAACATGCTTCTTCCACTTTCACATAGTGTTCGGTTCCTTCTTCCGCGACACCATTTTGCTCTGGGTTGTACGGTACAGTGGTCTGAAATAGGATTCCATTTTTCTTTAAAACGCTCTGTGTCTCATTACTTGGCATTCTTCCAAATTTATTATATACTTCAGCTAGGTTTATTTCAAGTTTCTCTGGAACTTCCTTCTTGCTGTGAAGCAGGTGGACAACTGTATATCTTGAATGATCATCAATAAATGTGAGAAAATATTTCTTCTTCCCTGGGTCAGAGTGCTCATTGGACCACAGACATCTGTGTGTATTAAATCTAGTGGCTGTGCTGTTGTTGTACTAATTCTATTAAGAAAAGCTTTCCTAGACATTTTCCCTTTGATGCAGCTAGTACACTTCATTGTCTGGTTACATAGATCAATTGTGATATCCTCAGCTAGTTGCTTTTGGACTAACTTTCTTATTGCTTCTGGGTCTCTGTGTGCCAGACGCCTATGCCACACATGAATACAGTTTTTATGCTCTTCTTGTTGCACTGTATACACACACTCTTTGCATTTCAGCTGATAAAGTTCATCTGTGATGTTTCCCTCTACTAGTGTGTGACCTTCCTTTGAGATGATGCAGCTATCATGCTTAAATGTAACTTCATTTCTTTGTTTTGTGAGTTTCTTCACAGATAGTAGATTACTTTCAAGACTAGGCACATACAGCACATCCTTTACTGGGATCTTCCTGCTTTGTGTTGGTGAGATTTGACAATCAATATAACCATCTCCTATACCTTCTGAAGTCATGTACTGACCATTAGCCATAATCACTTTCTCTGATTTACTTTGGTCCAGCTTAGAAAAGAAGTCTCTGTTATTAGTCATGTGACTAGTTGCTCCAGAGTCTATACACCATGCATGCTTTGATGTATTTGCACTGACAGTAAATGCAGTTTCAGTATTCACAGAATCATTTTCTCCAGATACAGCACTTTTAACCCTTTGATGACTGCTTTGCTTTTTCAGCTGATTCATTCTAGCTTTCCATACTCTGCAGTCAGCTTTCAAATGTCCTGATTTCTTGCAAACAAAACATTCACGTGTTTCTTTTATGTGCTTCCTGTTATCAGTTAGGTTTTGTGTCTGTAAAGCAGATTCTGTGTTGCATGTCCTACTGTTTACACCTTCTGCCTTTCGCTTATATTCATCTATGAGCTTCCCCCTGACATACTCCAGTGTAAGCTCATCATCTGGACGCGCATCTAGTGCGGTTACAAGCGTATCATAGCTCTCTGGAAGGCCACTAAGCAGTAATGCGGCCACATGAAAGTCCTTTAGATCTTCCCCAATGCCTCTCAGGCATTCTACAACTTCCAGAACACTTCTTATGTAATCCTGCATATCCTGGCTTTTCTGTAGCTTACACTGGTACAGCTTTCTCATGAGATAGAGCTTATTGCTTAAATTTATCCTCTCATGTACCTTTTGCAACTGCTCCCACATTTCCTTTGCAGTATTACATTTACACACATGCACAATCTGGTCATCATCTATACTGAGTGATATGGTACTTTGTGCTTTCTGATCCATCTCTGTCCACTCCTGTGGCACTGGGTCAGGTTTAGGCTCCTGTGTGTATTTCCACGTACCTTCTCTTATCAGCAGCATTTTCACTTTGAATTTCCAGGATTGATAATTCTGGTTAGTGAGACTTGGCACTGTAAATTTCATGGAGCTGCTGCTGGTGGCCATCTTTGCTTCTTCTCAGTTTGCTGTCTTTCTTTCTTTTCTTTGCTCTGTGTTCTGGGGATCTGGGACTCTGGTATATCTGGGCCCATAACCTGTTAGCAGAGGATTAATCCGCGTGACATCCAAAGTTTAGAACACAGAATGTAGGTTTATTTATATCCAGCATAGGCACAGCATGGAGTCTGGTGTTACTGCAGCATGAGGAAATCAAAAACAGATATATAACAACAACACAGGAAGAGAAGGAGGGGGCATCCTGTCTGTGGGAGTTTTTTGTTTTTTTTAACTAAACTTTGTTAACAACCTCACAATATGCACAACATATGAAACAGCACAGTAGTTGTTGCAATACACATACAGATTAATATGTATTATTCCAACAGAGCCTATCTCCTCTGCTCCCCTCCAAGGCCTTCTTAGGACAGGACCCTGACCGGGTAGAGACAGTGGTTAACTCTGACCCGCTCCTCGTCTCAAGGCCAGAGTACGAGGACCGCGAATCTTCAGCCAGCTACAGACTCTTGCTGGACCCAGACAGAAGACCCTCAATCAAAGACCTTGAACTTAAGATGGCCGTAGATTATATATCAATCAATAAGTGCTTCCCAAAAGTGTGTCCTCCACCCTCACCCACTACATGGTTCCCCCTATCTTTGGTTCCCCCCATCTCCTCTATCCCGGGCCGGGGCAGCACCCTGGTGCATTTAGGCCCCCTTCAGGACAGGAGTGGTGTAGTGTTGGGTGTGAAGTGGGGTCCTGAGTGATGCTCCATCCTTACCTGGAAGAGGAGATACCACACCTCAATCTGAGGTGCAGTACCCCTGTGGCGAATGAACCCTCAGGGGCGCCACATTCCCCCCCGGTGAAACACAGCACGTCCGCGGGTTGCAATAGAGTAAAGAGTTGGTACAGACATTCAAATTTTGAAAGTTTTTGTAAACATGAAACAATCTTCCCTTTATGGGAGGCTCAGATTCTTTAACGTTACATGATATATATATATATATAGTATAAATATAGAAAACATTAAAGAGACATTATGCATGTAGACAGTACTGTAGAAAATACGGTAGAAAGTGTTAGTTCAGCTGCATGAGGGACCTGCCCCAAACCCTCAACGTAGGCCCTGGAGTGGCTGCAGGGCATGGAGATCCCGAGTTGGACCTCCAGTAGAGCCACACCAGACAGGTTTTGCTTCTGAGGTCTGAGGTAGAAGTGGCTTTGCATAAAACCAATAGGGAGCACCTAAATAGGTGCAAACTATTTACAAAGTTAGTCTGTCACATGCTTAGCGTCCGCAGGGACAAATGTCTCTTTCAACTAAATCCGGGTGAAAAACTTGAAAAACAAATAACAGTTCACACAACAGGGAGATGCATCTCCCGAGGCTGCTCAAAAGTGGCTCATCCTTACCAACGGAGCCTGACCGGTCCTCCACTGCTAGGTGCTTGGGGGCATCCCCCTGAATACCCTGTGGACGTCCAGGGCATACCACCCACGCTCCCCGTGGTGGCGGGTGTAGGATACCAAATCGCCCGGGTAGAGGTTCCGGCCAGGGTGGCCCTGCTCCAGCCGCGGCTCGATGTCCCGCCGGTTGACGAATATGTCCTGGTTGAACTATGGGCTGCGGATGAAGCCCCATCCTGCCATCTGGTGAAAGTGACTCGCCCCCTGGGCCGTGGGGCACTCGGAGCCGGGCAACAGGGAAACGATGGGGGTAGTGGTGGCGACCCGGTTCCGTGGCTCAGGGTGGTCAGACCAGTGGTAGTCTGCTATGAGCTGTAGGTAATGTCCGACTACGCCACCCGTGGATTGCGGTCAGTGCTAACCGCCGCTGCAGTGCAGACCGCTGAGGCTGATGGTGTATGCAGCTGAGGTAGGGTAACTCCCCACGGGAAGAGTGCAGCCCCAGGGCAGTGTAGTGGATGGTGGGGGTGATGGTGCAGGGCGTCCCAGCACCGTTAGTGCTGGCGAAGCAAAAAGCACAAAGACAACGTGTTGCAGTCCAGGGTCTTTTACTCACAGTTCTTATATTCCCAGTCACTTCTGTCAGCAATGACCGCCCGAGCCGTGCTGCGTCCACCAGGTGAGGGGCTCGGTCAACCCCCAGGCAGTTCAGGAATATGGCACAGGACCCCCTTCTATCCTTTCTCTGGCCTGCCCCACCAGTGACCAACTTTTGTCCAGCTACCGCGGATCTGCGCGGGTAAACGTGGGTCCCGTTCCCCGCTGTCCTATGTGGCGCCTTCCTAGCAGGTTTGGTGAGGTGTTGCACCAATAAATGATCTCTACCTCCGGTCTTTGGCTGAGGGTAGTTTCTCCTCCACCAACTTGGGATCCGGTACCCTTAATCTGCCTGACCCTTCATCCGGTATTCTCATGGGCTCTTAGGGTCCCTTCTGCCTTCTTGTTTCTGAGCCCTTCTACACTTTGGGTACTTCTCTTTTCTTTGCTGTTCCTTTCTGTTTCTGTTCCTTTCTGTTTCTGTCCCTTCCTTCTGGCTCCGGCCTTCACCCTAGGCCTGCCTCGTGCAGCTGGGCCCAGACTGAGCCACAGCCCCCTGTCAGCCCTCTCTGACTGAACTCCTTCTCTCACTCCTCTGACTGAACTTCTCCTCTCAGAACCAAGATGGTGCCCACCTTATATACCTTCCCCTAGTGTGTGAGCTCAGGTGACCAGCAACCAATGAGCTCCTACCTATGCTCAGAAACCGTCCCCTTCTGCTCCTACATCACTGGGTATTCCTCCCCCCTCCCCACTCCAGCCAGGGACATGGTCTGTCGTGCCTGCATTACTGTATAAATGGGAGCACCGTTGAGCTGTCCCCCGGAAATGGGGTGTGTGTGAGGCATGCAGCTAACTGGACCCTGGTCCATACTCCATCCTTACCCGGGAGTGGAATACCACACCTCTGGCAGAGGTGCAATACCCCTGTAGCGGCCGAACCCTCGGGGCGCTACAGAAGCGCACAATAACGCCTTCTTCCCAGGGGCTTGGACGGGTGGCCTCCGCCTGACGGGCCTGTGTTTTGGCAGCCTTGGCACGCACCTCCAGGCGCTCACAGCGGATCCTCCTGTCTCGCCGCTCCTTCTTGAACTGGAGGAGCACTCTTCTGCAAGTCTCCTCCCGCCTACGCGCTTCGGCCTGGGTCTCCCGGGGGAAGCCCATCAGGTCGCCCCCCCCCCCGGTTGTCCCAGGCAAACTCTTCGGCCGCTTGAAAGGTGACCGGAGGTGCGGGTAGCGGCAGTAACAGGGGCTGCTGCGGGCCCTCTGTTGGTGCGGACCAGTCCCGGTTGGGGCAGGTGTTCACCCAGGTAAGCGCAGGGTTCCCCGGATCGGGAGTCGGGAGGCATAGCAGGTCTCTGACAGTGGCGGTGGCTCGGGTCTCGGCCTCCGGAGCCAGGAGTTGCTCCCATATGATGGCGCCGGGGGATAGGGGTGCCGGCAGGATATCTAGGAGGGCCTCGGTTCGTCCCGCGCCCGGGATAGGGGTTTCAGCCTTACCCACACTTGGGATGCACAGGGCCTCCTGGGCTTCCTCCGCCTGGGCTGGAGCCTCACTGGTCAGGCGCGATGAGCTCTGGCGGCGGGCCTTGATTCTCCGCAAGGCCTCTTCTCTCCACTCTGCGGTGGCCAGTCGCTGGGCCTCTTCGATCCTCCGGGTCAGTTCCTGCGTTTCCCCACGGAGGAACTCGGCTTCCTCTGCAGTTAGGTGGATTCCCTCCATAGTGAGGGAGGTAGCAGCTGGTGGGGCAGTGACGGAGGACATCTCCTTTGCTGTGTCCATCTTTGCTGCTGGGTGCGGTCTGTTTCTCCTCCTTCTTTTTGGTCGGCTCCAGGGCGGCTGGCTGACGGGCACTCCTTGGGACGTCCCATCCGTCTTGATGGACACTACTATGCGGACTGTCTCTACTGAAGGGGGCGGTCTGCACTTTTGGCGCCATTGGGGAGCCAGGCCCACGATGGGAGGACTTTGGTTGCTGTTGTTTTTGCACATAATGGCGTCCGTTCTTCTTGGGCGGCGCCACGTTAAGTGTGTAACAACAGTCTTTTGTGAAAAAGGCGCACAGTACCCGACGGCAATGGGGATTATCCTTTTCCGTTGCTGCGGGCACGCTATCCTGCCGACTACGCCAAGTCTGTGACGCCTCGCCCTCCTTGAGCGGTGGGGTACTCGGAGCCGGTTCAGTGTAGGTGTTGCGGGGGATGCAGTCGTGGCCTGGACCCGTTCCGTGCCCAGGGCGGTCACATAAAAGTAATGGGCTTTTGGGATAAGTGGTTTTTCTTTCGACTACGCCACCTGTGGTTTCTGGTGAAGGCCACCAGCGCTACAACAGTCCACTAAGGCTGGTGTTAGGGGCAGCTAGGATGGGACGGCTCCCCACAGGTGGAGCAGGCCTCAGGGCAGTGTGAGAAGTGTTGGTGGGTGCAGTGCCGCGCAGGAATAAACAAGCGGAGGCGGTGAATGAAGTCAACCCAGTCTTTACTCACTTTAGATGAACTTTCAGCCGCAAAGCTTCTTTCTGCTACTCACGGCGTACTGCGGCCACCGGGAAGAGGGCTCAGCACTTCCCAGGTAGATCAGGAGCACCTGTCGAGACCCCGCTGGTGTGTGTTCCTCTCCTTAGTAAGTTCTCCCCCTGAGTCTTCTCCTGACTGTGTGTGGTATGAACGTGGTGTAAGGCCGGGTCCCACTGGATAAACGCAGTGTGAGAGATACAGGTGGCGACTCCGCTCCGTCCGTATCCCCCTGGGATCCACTAAGTCTCCGGGCTTTTCTGACTGAGACTTGAAGTGACAAAGTCAGATATCAGGGGCCGGTCACCCCTCTTGCAGCAGGAATCCCTCTCGCTAGGCCAGAGTAAAGAATACAGGTGGCGACTCCGCTCCGTTCGTATCCCCCTGGGATCCTTTTGCCTGTGAAGCCTATCTCCTCTGCTCCCCTCCAAGGCCTTCTTAGGACAGGACCCTGACCGGGTAGAGACAGTGGTTAACTCTGACCCGCTCCTCGTCTCAAGGCCAGAGTACGAGGACCGCGAATCTTCAGCCAGCTACAGACTCTTGCTGGACCCTGACAGAAGACCCTCAATCAAAGAACTTGAACTTAAGATGGCCGTAGATTATATATCAATCAATAAGTGCTTCCCAAAAGTGTGTCCTCCACCCTCACCCACTACATGGTTCCCCCTATCTTTGGTTCCTCCCATCTCCTCTATCCCGGGCCGGGGCAGCACCCTGGTGCATTTAGGCCCCCTTCAGAACAGGAGTGGTATAGTGTTGAGTGTGAAGTGGGGTCCTGAGTGATGCTCCATCCTTACCTGGAAGAGGAGATGCCACACCTCAATCTGAGGTGCAGTACCCCTGTGGCGACTGAACCCTCAGGGGCGCCACATTAACTTCCCATGATGAGTTGTTAATGCAACTCATTTTTGCTGTGTAAAAAACGCAACATTTTACAGATCTAGCAAAGTGGATGGGATTTATAGAAATCTCATGGCCACTGTGCTTTTTTTACGCAGCGTAAACTGACCTGCTGTTTGTTTTTGAAATCCACAACATGTCAATTTCTCTTGCGGGAACTATGAGTTTTATGTGCAGGTTTCTCCCAAGGAATTGCATTAGATGCGGAAAATCCACAGGTTAAAGACGCATGTAATCCACACATGACTGTATCAATAATGTTTTGTCAAAGCCAAATATCATGTGTTTGAGGTTCAAAGATGTTTTGGGGTTGTTTTTCTGCCTCTGGCACTGGGTGTTTTGACCATGTGCAAGGCATCATGAAATCTGAAGGTTACCAAAAGATTTTGGGTTGCAATTGTAGCACCCTGGGGGTTCGGTTGCTACAGAGGTATTGCATCTCTTCCAGATGTGCGATATCTCACTCTCAGGTAAGGATGGAGTGTGTACCAGGACCCCGACACCTGCATGCATTACACCACATGTCCGGGGGGCAGGGCGACCGATATGCTCCAAGTAGAGCACGACAGTCCCTGTCCCTGGCTGGAGTGGGGGGAGGGAACACCTAGTAAAGGGGGAACCCGGTAGTGCAGGAGCAGGGAGGAAGCAGTTCCTGGGTACACCTAGAGGGAGGTACAAAAGGTGGGCACCATCTTAGTTTAGAGAGAAGTCGGTTCAGTAGAGTCAGAGAGAAGATGTGACAGAGCAGGACTCTGTGGAGCTCTGCTCCGGACTCGGGTCTAGCCAGTGAGACCCAGTCAGCACTGAAAGGAGAGATAGAGAGTGGGGGAGAAGAGATGAAGAAGAGCAGAGGAGGCTCCAGGAACACTGAGGAAAGAAGGGACCCCAGGGGTGTGGACCGGCTGGTAGCCACCATACGCCCGCATCTACCGGATTAGTGGGGTCAGGCCAAGGGGGAGACCGGTCCCCAAAACTAGTGGAGGCGGGGAACTACCCTCAACTAGAAACCAGAGGCTGTGACATTTTATATGGTGCAGCCCCTCGCTACACCCGCTAGGAAGGCACCACATAGGGTCAGGGAAACTGGCGCCGAAGTTTACCCAGAGAAGGCCCGAGGCAGCTGGACAGAAGCGTGGTCACTGGTGGGGTATGACAGGCCAGAGGAAGGACACGAGAAGGGGGTCCTGCGAAGCGCTCCAAAATTATCTGAGAGTTGGCCGAGCCCCCTCACCTGGTGAACATGGTGCTACGCGGGAAGTTACAGCCGGCCGGAGTAACGTGGAGTAACGAACTGTGAGTAAAGATCCTGGACTGCATTACAGAGACTCTGAGTTATTATTCCCATGCACCATCACCCCATCATTCACCTACACTGCCCTGGGGCTACACTCTTCCCGTGGGGAGTTATACCATCCCTGTGCTGCTCACCAACATCAGCCCCAGCGGTCTGCCCTGCAGCAGCGGTTCATCCTGACCGCAATCCACGGGTGGCGTAGTCGGACATTTGAAAATAATGAAAACCATATCAATAGACTGCCAGTGGTTTGACCACCCTGAGCCACGGGACCGGGTCATCGCCACGGTGACTACAACCCCCTGCATCCCACCAAAAGCCCGGTTCCGGGTTCCCCACGCGGCCCAGGGGGCGAGTCACAATGTAGTACCCAGTGTCAGAAAGCTGAGTTTGCGTCCAAGATTATGAGTCTTCCAGCAGGACAATGACTCCAAACATACTTCAAGAAGCACCCAGAAATGGATGGAAACAAAGCATTGG
Source organism: Phyllobates terribilis (assembly GCF_046119375.1). NCBI lineage: Eukaryota > Metazoa > Chordata > Amphibia > Anura > Dendrobatidae > Phyllobates > Phyllobates terribilis. The sequence continues at coordinate 454,358,455 of NW_027362765.1, read as the reverse complement.
AGAGTTCTGAAGTGGCAGCAATGAGTCCGGAACTAAAACCCATTGTACACCTGTGGAGAGATCCGAAAATTGCTGTTGGGAGAAGGAGCCTTCAAATATGAGAGACCTGGAGCAGTTTGCAAAAGAAGAGTGGTCCAAAACTCCAGATGAGAAGTGTAAGAAGCTTGTTGATGGTTATAGGAAGCGATTGATTACAGTTATTTATTCCAAAGCGTATGCAAACAAATATTAAGTTGAGGATGCCAACAATTTTGTCCGGCCCATTTTTGGGGTAATGTGTGAAATTATGTCCAATTTGCCTTTTTTTCTTTTTTTTGTGGTGCTCCAATACACACAAAGGAAATAAATATGTTTATACAAAACATGTGTAATTGCAATAATTTTCTGGGAGAAATACTACATTTTCTGAAATGATTTCATGGGTGGCAACACTTTCGTCTATGACTGTTAAAAAGGGCTTGATGATTTTCTCACAACAAATGCCATTGTGGATTATAAATAATCTAGCGATGGAGAATGTATAACTGGTGAAGAAAGTATAAATTTGATGGATCTATGCTTTTTTTTCAACCTATGTAACTATGTATTCATCACGGAAACGTGGCCTTACTCTTTGGAAGGCAAAGTCGTTATGTGAAACACAAAAGGGGATCGTACGCGGGGAAGGGAACCTAGTGGGCATTATTACCAGCTGGGACACTTTTATTATCTGTGACATTATAGATGTTGAGTTTGTGTATGCAGGAAAAAAAAGGTGACAATGTGCAGAAAAGTTAGTAGCCAAAGATGTCTCTACATTAAATTCATGTATAGTCTATGAGAATTGTTTGTAGCGGTCTGGGCAAGATGGGGAAGAAAAAGCAAAATGAAGCATTTCAGTTAGAGCAGATGTCACTTCTGAGCCACTGGATCTACAGTATAATGGAGCTGACACATTTCTTAACATTTCTGCTGTAGTACAAAAATGGGTGACTCAGCCAGAACATGTCCCACCCAAAAGCATACAATGGTATTTACACTCACTGATAATACTTTAATAATTTAATTAATGTTTACACCAAACAATTACCAGACCTCTCCAGCATTGTATTCCTCCTCTTCTGTATCTGCCATAAAAAAACACAATAGTTATTATGCCATCACAAAATTCTATAATCCAATGTATATGATGATAAAATACAATGGAATGGCAATCAAAACATGATCCCTAAAAGTAAAAAACCCTTTCAGAGATTTGCACAGTTGATTGGGTGATCAGGGTCAAAAAACATATTCCTTTATGTTAGAACCATGCTAGAACATTAGAAATTAGAACTTGTATCCATCCTTTCACCTTGGGCGTCATGTAGACCAACAACTGTATGTGTCCTGTAAGTTCCATTTCGGGATTTGGTATTCTTTTTTGGGCTCTCTTATGTAGGTTTTCCTTTGGTTTCCCCTGCCAGCATTCATAAGGATGCCTTAATTCTTTTGAAATAAGTTTTGCGGGTGGGGTGTGTTGTGGATCATAAGTATCAGAAAATGAATTCCTTATCTAGCAGGACATAATTTATTGAATGTATAAATCACACTATGATTCTACCGGGTGGCGAGATGATGAAGAATTCTGCATATGTCTATCTCTACAATCCAAACATCAGGGGAATGTCAAGGACAAGAATGTTTGGTTATGTTTAATGATGACCCAAAAGATTTCTTAAATTCTGCCTAGGGGGTCAATGGCCATGTGGTGTCCCAGAACATGTTGGCTCTGCAATGAAGTCCACTATACTGTTTACAACCTCTGCAAGTGTAAGCATGAATGCTTACATTTTAAGGGCCATACATAGGCATTTGTTGTACCTGCCCTTCCCCGAGAGCTATGAAGACCAATCTCTGGCTATCATTGCTTTCAAGAGAAAAGCGGGACTCATTGTTGAAGAGGATAGAACTCCATTCCAGCCTTCATTGCTCTATTACAACCTTTGGTCTCTATCTGAAGAGGCTTTCATGAGGAAACATCTCCCCAGTTCTCCTCCCGGGATTATGGTGTGGGGCGGCATATTGTACAGTAGCCGGACTCCTTTAGTCTTCATTCCAGGTACACTAAGAACACTAACAACTCGGCATTACACTGATTTGGTCGTGGAACCAGTGATACGACCATCTCTCCAGGATCTCTTTTTCTGGCAAAACCAGACCACATGTTGCTCGTGCTACTGTTAGCAGCCTGTGTGGCTTAAACGTCCTATCATGACCTGAGCATCTCTGGACTTGTCTCCAAATGAAGAGATATGAGACTTTATTGGTCGGTAATTACAAATGGAGCTGCCAGAAGCAGATCTTGATGTTTTTCCCAAGTGCATTCAGTGTGGCAGAAGATTCCCCAGACAACAATTAGTAACCTCACTAGTAGCAGCCAAGGTGTGTAAGTGCGGGGATTTCTGTGCATGGCGCTCATATTCCATTCAGAATAAATTAACATGTTTTGAAAATTTTGTTTCCATTTTTTCACCAATTACATATCATTAAAATGTCTATCCATCAATCGTTCCTTCTTGGTGTTGGAATTTCAATGTTAAAAAGTGTATATTGATGACAAAAATATCTGAAATCTTACTATTTTCCCACTGCTTTAATACTACACTTAAGCTTTCTGTTCTGTTTGGCATCCACGTGGATATAGTCAGGAATATACTGACTCAAATTCATTAACTTCTATAGAAGAGGTTTCTAGGCATTCTGTGATCTGGATATGGGTCATTGTGAAGGGAGGGGAAGCAGTTGTGACACCACCTGTTGTGAATACTGGATCCTATGTTATCTGCTGTATATACAGATGTTACCTGTTATTGTAATCCTGCCTGTAATGATAAGACTGCTGAAAACTCATCAGCATAGAACGGGAAGTATGAGTCAAATATTAGACAAAGTGGCCAGTGTGAAAAGATTTCTGAATTTCTTTTTTTAAAATGTAGATATTGATCTGGAAAGTTGAAAATAATTTACAAAAATTGTTAAATAATAATAATTTCTATTTCTATTGCGCCAACATATTCCACAGCTCATTCAGTTTACGATTCAGAGGGGACATGTACAGACAATATCAGACATTATAGAGTAATTCAGTACATACCAAGAGGAGTGAAGGTCCAGCTCCAAAGCTTACAATCCATGAGGAAATAGGGGAGTCACAAAAAGGAAATGGTAAAAAGTGCTTGTATTGTATGGTCCAGCCGTCAATATAATAAATAGGGGGATTCACATAACGCTGCATGAACCGGTCACCAGTCAGTGTGTGTACAGTACAGAGTTGTCCAGGGTAGTGCATTCCAGAGAATTGGCGCAGCACAATAGAAGTCTTAGAGGCGGGAGTGGAAGGTTCGGATTATTGTGGATGTTAGCCTTAGATCATTAGCCGAATGAAGGGCATGGGTAGGGTGACAGGCAGAGATGAGGGAGGTGATGTAGGGTGGTGCACAACTATGGAGAGCTTTGTGAGTGAGAATGATAAGTTTATATTGTATTCCGTAGCGGATGGGCAACCAGTGCAATGACTGGCACAGGGTAGAGGCATCGGTGTAGTGGTTGGAGAGGAATATGATCCTGGCTGCTACATTCAGGATGGAGATTTGAGAGGGGAGAGTTTAGAAACAGTAAGCATTTTTGCAGAATAAGAGGTAAGAAAAGGTAGAATTCTAGAGATATTTTTGAGGTGCAGGTAACATGAGCGTGCGAGTGATCGGATAAAGAGAATGAAGGAAAGATTTGAATCACATATAACTCCAAGACAGTGCTGCTGGGAAGTTATGGTAGAACCACACACGGAAATGGCAATATTAGTTTAGGTAGCTTAGTGAAGGGAGGAAACACAAGGAGTTCAGTTTTTGACAGATTCAGTTTTAGATAGAGGGAGGACATAATATTAGAGACAGCAGAAAGACAATCACTGGTATTTTGTAGTAATGCAGGGGTAATGTCAGGAGATGATGTGTATAATTGGGTGTCATCAGCATATAGATGGTACTGAAAGCCAAATCTGCTGATTCTTTGTCCAAAAGGGGCAGAGAAAGGAGAGGGCCTAAGACTGTACCCTGAGGAATCCCGACAGTAAGGGGAAGAGGAGAGGAAGATGAGCCAGCAAATGATACAGTGAAGAAGCGGTCAGAGAGGTAGGAGAAGAACCAAGAGAGCGCAGATCTACAGAGTCGAATGCTGCAGAGAGATCCAGGAGAACCAGCAAGGAGTGCTGGCTATATAATAGTACATATAATACACTGGTGGGCACAGAAAAAAGGCTCCTGTGCAAGAACAGTATATGGGCTCTTTGCAGTCCAATAGGTCATCATAATGCACAATTCCATCTGCATTATTTTCTTCTCATGGAGTATGTAGGGACTGTGGGCGCTTACCCAATCCCTAGAACTAGGGGCTCCCTAGTCTATCCCTGCCCCCTAGGTTACTCCTGAAGGTGGAGATGCCGGGTTCTCATGCCTTGCTATGCTCCTATATAAACCCTTATCTGTCCCCTCCCCCACCCAGGGAGGTGTGAGGCCAAAGTGTAAAGGAGTACACTAACCAGACAAGCAAGGGAAGATGGGCAGGGATAACTGAAAACAATCATACAAAATACACTCACTAAACAACAGAGTGGATCATATGGGAGCTATAGGAAGGAGAAACCATATAGGAGAGGATGGGGATGTGCACAAAACCAAATTCCAAGCAACAATATCCTGAACAAATCTCCAAACCCTACTCCTAGAAAAAAAAAGCTTTTTCAGTTTAATAGTGAAAAAAAACACTCACATGACACACGGATGGAATCTAGGTGCTGTCTAATTTTGTCATGGACCCATTGATTTAAATGAGAATGAGTCGTGTCAAAACGATACATGTCTATATTCTTATTTGTGAACAGCCCCATAGAATTTATTTAAAGGAAAAATGATAGGTTAGTATATTCCTTTGAAACATGATGTCTGAATACGGCCTTAGGTTACGCCAAATTGCAATTATGAGCTGTAAAATGAATACTAAAATGCATCTATCTTATTACCACATGAAGGCAACTGTGGTATAATTGTAGATTAAACACAAATTATTAAATACTTTCATCCTTCCTTATTACGTCCTTACCATTCAAAAATCTGTGCTTATAAACTGTAGGGTTTGGTGCTCACTCAGTTGCTTTTGAGGTAGGCACAGGAGTCAGTTTCTTAAAAATGTCCACGGCAGGTTTATTCAGGCCTCATAAACCGCACTTGCAAGGTAAACAAAAGACAGCCTTCTCCGGCACAAAGTAACAAAACAGAAAAATAACTACCCCCAGCTGACCACATATGTGTATGGCCCATATCTAACACCCTGTGTCTGTACGGCCCTGGCACTAGTAACTGTTCAATTACCTCTACTCTGAGATTGGTGACCCGATATAGTAACTCCCCATTTATGGCAAAGTACGGATATCAGGTGTCAGCCCCTGGCTCTTGAGCAACACCATTCAGGACAGTGACATTATCAAACGCCCCTTTTAGAGTCAAGTCTCTGAGCTGGGCGGTTCCAAAGTTTCCCCCGGACACCTCCAGCTCAGGAATGTTGGCTTCTGGGGATGCTGCATCACCCTCATTACCAACAAGTACACAAAAAAGAAACCTGTCAGTGGCGGCCTGCAATGAGGTTTCTTCAGGAGCGACCTGGTTGTTGTACGGACAACCTGGCTTCCTCCCTTTCTCCCACAAGGCCCAAAACAAGTCAAAGTCCCGCCCTATTATAACAGGGTGCAACAGTTCCTTGACTACGCCCACCTCATGGGACTCTGTTCCACAGTTTGTGTCTGTGAAGATATTTAAGGTAATCCCAAGTCAATCACTGTGCGCTGCTGGCAGGGGTTTTTTACAGAGCTCTACATATGCAAATCCGACACCACTGCAGCTCAAGTAGAGGGGAGGGGGGCTGAGAAGAAGGGAGTGAGATCTCTCACAGCAGCTGTGAGTGGCAAAGGATGGCCCATCCCCCAACCATGTGCTTTCTTTGTTCAAGAAGCATAATTCAACAGAAGTTATGGGAAAACGATATATCCGAGTGATACACAAGATAGATTTTTGGAATCTGGAAGGAAGGGAGAATCTCACCAGCCCTTTCTCCACCTCCCAGCTAGCAAGAATAGGGAGATATGCAGCACAGCCTTTCAGAAGCTCCTAGGGCCAGTGTGTTTGGTCTACACTCGTAGCAGGGGCCCAGCTGGATCCGATGACACCAGAACCGGCTCCCTAGGAGCATCCAGTAAGGAATTGTGGCCCATTTTGGTTTTGGGAGATGGTAGCAAGCTTAGACCAGGGGGGTGGAGAGTTGGGTCCAGCCCTGGGAGTAACCCAGAGAGTTTAAAAACTCCTGCAAGTCTCCTCCCACCTGTCTTTTCCCGGGGGAGCTTGTGCCATCAAGACTTGTGTGAGAAGTCCACCAACCAAGTGAGGGCCCACAACCTCCCCCATGTGGCCGCCCATCCCGAGCCAGGCTTTCCATCTAAACTGGTAACTGACTTTAAGATCTGCTTATACTTGTTGCACCATGCTTTTGTATTTGTAACTCTGACCGGTGTATATGTAACCCTTATGTATATAGTAGATTGTTTAGTGAGCCCTTATGGCGATTAAATATATAATTTAATCTTGGGCTGTTCTTTTATCTCGACCTCCGAACCTTACGTCTGTTGTTCGGTCCAACGAACACGCTACCGGGCTGGTTTCTAGCCCGATATAAGTCTGTTATATCAAATAGAAACTGCTGGCAGCTTTACCAGGCCTACAAGGCTCTGCTTCACTGGAGTAGGGAAAGAGCCTCTCTATCTGTCAGGGGTGTGAGTGAGTGTGGGGCCACGTCAGTGTCTGAGTGGACCCCCTTTTTTTCATTCTCTGGTGCCTCTCTGTACCCCTGTGGAAAGGAGATGATGGTGTAGAACTGTACCAATCTGACCTTACGCGTCCTTAAGGGGGGTGTGGAACGTCGAGTTGGTGCAAAAGGTAGATCCGTATCACGTGCTCCGTCTGGCGTAGTGTGACATCAGGCGGGTGGCAGGGTATGGATCCACCGCAAGAAGTGGCAGCAGCGGGATTCTGCGGGGCCCCCCTGGTGCCATTTCTTCACAGTGTCTATGACCACTCAGGCCACAGGGTAGTCCTTAGTGTCCTCATGGATACAACGGAGGCCAAACTTTTTCCCCGGAACCAGCCGTTGAGGAATTGTGGCCCTTACTAGGGTTACCAAACTCTCCGAGTCTAACAGAGCAGTCACTTGCGCTCAATTCACTGACACGAATCATGCTTGCTGTCCCTTGCCTGGTTGAGGGACAGCACTGCAGGCAGGATATGCAAAGTACGAGCAGCGCCATCCTGTGCTGCAGTCCATTGGCTCGTTGGTCATGGGGCAACAGGCGGCTATGTGACTTAGGGTGTGACATCTCCAACATACTATGCTATTGGGCGGGACCTTTGGCAGCAACTCAGACCCCTCCTGGGCTCTAGAACGCCCCCCCCAGATGTGGCTCTAGTTCCCCTCTTTAATGTGTCCGCTCCCTTTTGGGAACTCCAATATGGAGACGCTACGACCCCTGGCTTCCCCAAGGAACTCTCTACCTTCTGGTATCTTTCCACCAACCCCAGCAGGTCATCGGCATTACAGGGATCTCGCTGGGCCACCCAGGCTTGTACCGACCTCGGTAGGGAATGTATTAACCTGTCCATGATGACCCTCTCCACCATCTGCACTTGGGATGAAGATTCAGGTTGCAACCACTTTTAGACCAGATGTAGGAGGTCGAACATTTGGGACTGGGGAGGTTTGTCACTGCAATAGGCCCAGTGGTGCACCCGTTGCGCCCTGACAGTCAGAGTCACTCCTAAGCTCGCCAAGATTTCCGTTTTTAATTTGGCATACTCTTTTGTGTCCTGCAAGGCCAAGTCATAATAAACCTGCACCCACTGCTCGGAGGCAATTTTTCCCGCTCTGCCACCCTCCCAAAGACCGTCAGGAATTCCTCGACGTCATTCCCCGGGGTCATCTTTTGTAATGTTCTTCTTACTGTTTTCCTCATGTGAGAGTCATCACCTGGAGTTGGGGGCGGCCAGGAGCTCCATCTGCTGCTTGTGCTGCACTTCCTGCATCTGCTGCTGCTGTTGCCACTGCTGCTGCTGCACCTGCTGCTGTTGCCACTGCTGCTGCTGCTGTTGATGCTGCTGGAGGTTAGCCTGCCCCAGTTGCATTATCAGCTCCTCCATGCTGTCAGACGTCCCTTGCTGGCTGGCGGCCTTCACCCAGGACATTAACGGTTTTCTGTAGCAGTCACACTGCCCCTTGGGATTTGTGCCCGTGCTTCTATCACCAATTATAGGGTTTGGTACTCACTCAGCTGCTTTTGAGGTAGGCACCTGAGTCAGTTTCTTAAAAATGTCCAAAGCAGGTTTATTCAGGCCTCATAAACCACACTTGCAAGGTAAACAAAAGACAGCCTTGTCTGGCACAAAGTAACAAAACAGGAAAATAACTAGTCCATACAATACTGCGGGTTCTCCCGCTCACAGTCAGTTTCCTGTAGCACAGACACGCTGGAGGTCTCCATACCTCCAGCCACAGACACTGAATGAGACACTTGGTCTCCATTTTATACACATGCCCTGGGGTGGGGATATGTGAGCAGCCAATCCCACCCGTCTCTTATGACTGCTCGTAAAAAACCGCCTTGATACGCCCAATTAACCCTCTCAGCACTATGTTTGCTGGAGCATGCTTTCCCGGTGTTACATCACTGAAGCTACCAACCTTAGCGATACATATCTCCCCTCAAGGAAATGTCCGGTGGCCATCTTACAAAACATAGAAATAATGATGATGCTTATTATAATTATTAAATAAGGGGAGATATGTATCACTAAGGTTGTTATCTTCAGTGATATGAACCTGGGAAAAATGCTCCAACACACTAAGTGCTGAGAGGGGTTAATCGGCCATGTGAAGGGCCGGATTTTTTGTGAACAACTGAAGAGTGAGTGTGAGGCGGTTCACCATATTGTAATGCACACGCCCGGGGTGAGTGGTGTGTGCGTGTATATGTAGTGATTCCACTGGGCCGTGCCGGAGAGTGAATGCCTGGAGGGGCGTAACTAAGTATCCACCCGATCTGAACAGGGTCGCACGACGGCATACGACGCGAGTGCACCAAGGAGGAACTGAGGAGAGGGACCAGGTGCTACTCCAGGACAGACCCCGGACACGGCTGTTGACCCACACAGGGGAATACAGGAACAGGCAGGTTAGGCTGGCACACAGACTGCTGGATATAGGCAGACACGGCTGGTATGCAGACTGGCGGATGCTGGTAAGCACGACTGGTATGCAGGCAGGGAGGTACTGGCAGGTACGACAGGTTGGAGCACCGAGTGGATAGGACCCAGTACAGACTGGGACTCAGGAACAGAACCGCAGATGCGGTGGACAAACACAGCAGAGTGAGGCCGCCCAGAGCGGCGAGCAAGAGCAGAACAAGACGAGACCGCCTGGAGCGGTGAGCGAGAGAAGAGCAGGACAAAGCCGCCTGGAGCGGTGAGCGAGAGAGGAGCAGGACGAGACTGCCGAAGCAGCGAGCAAAGGGTCAGAGCAGAGCGAGACTGCCGGAGCAGCGAGCAAAGGGTCAGAGCAGAGCGAGACTGCCGGAGCAGCGAGCAAAGGGTCAGAGCAGAGCGAGACTGCCGGAGCAGCGAGCAAAGTGTCAGAGCAGAGCGAGACTGCCGGAGCAGCGAGCAAAGGGTCAGAGCAGAGCGAGACTGCCGGAGCAGCGAGCAAAGGGTCAGAGCAGAGCGAGACTGACGGAGCAGCGAGCAAAGGGTCAGAGCAGAGCGAGACTGATGGAGCAGCGAGCAAAGGGTCAGAGCAGAGCGAGACTGCCGGAGCAGCGAGCAAAGGGTCAGAGCAGAGCGAGACTGCCGGAGCAGCGAGCAAAGGGTCAGAGCAGAGCGAGACTGCCGGAGCAGCGAGCAAAGGGTCAGAGCAGAGCGAGACTGCCAGAGCAGCGAGCAAAGGGTCAGAGCAGAGCGAGACTGCCGGAGCAGCGAGCAAAGGGTCAGAGCAGAGCGAGACTGACGGAGCAGCGAGCAAAGGGTCAGAGCAGAGCGAGACTGACGGAGCAGCGAGTAAAGGGTCAGAGCAGAGCGAGACTGACGGAGCAGCGAGCAAAGGGTCAGAGCAGAGCGAGACTGCCGGAGCCGCGAGCAAAGGGTCAGAGTAGAGCGAGACTGCCGGAGCAGCGAGCAAAGGGTCAGAGCAGAGCGAGACTGCCTGAGCAGCGAGCAAAGGCAGAGAAGGCAAGAACCGCCGGAGCGGTGAGCAAGGCAGAGCAGAGGGGACAGGGCTCTGTTCACACGGAACAGACTGGAAGGGAAAGGCAGAGCCAGGTACACACAGGATACTTGCAATGAAGTAGCGAGTGGACTCTAAACTCACAAACGGGAATACAGGGACAACGAGAAGGAGTTAGGTACGGGATCAGATTCTGCAGGAAAAGGGAAGGTACGGTCATAGAGAAAAACAGGTAACAGGCTAGGAGAGTATTCAGACAAGAACAGACACAGCAGCAAGATACAGGAGCGGGTCTAGGTATGCGGCCTCTAGAAGGCGGAACGAACAGGCTAGGAGCAAGTTCAGACAGGAACAGGCAAGATACAGGAACGGGTCTAGGTATGCGGCCCCTAGAAGGCGGAAAGAACAGGCTAGGAGCATGTTTACACTGGCCTGGAAATACAGCCTCCAGGATAGGCAGAAGACAACAGGCTAGAAGATAGTTCAGACAGAACACAGTTCAGACACGGGAACTGATACCGCAAGGCAGGAAACATAGACAGGACCTGGCACATCAGTGACAAGACGCCAACTGACAGAACACAATGCTCAGGCATGGATTCCAGGGAGGAGCTGGGTTAAATACCAGGTGACAGACAGCAATAGGCTGAGGACGCATTAGGGGTGTGCCTGCAGCAGCTACAAGAAGCAGGAAGTGATTGGGCGCCGCCCTTAAGCAGCAGAAACAGAGGCAAGCAGACAGCATGGAGGGAAGCCAGGCTAGCAGACTGGACTGGAGATCAAGTGCGCGCTCTTGCACAGTGGGAGATGGACCACTATGCAAGGACGCCGCCAGGTATGTTACAGTACCCCACCCTTACGCCCCCTCTTCTTCAGGCCTGCCAGAATGTTCCGCAGGGAATTCGAGGGCCAATCCTTCACTTCAAAGAGATCACTTCCACTGTCCACAGGAAAATCTGGTCTCATCTGAGTAGCTAGGATGCTACCTCCTATCCAGCCATCCTCAGCAACAGACGAAACGGGTGGAGTACCAGGAACAGCACACAAGGAAGTCTCTCTCCACTTATTATCAGGTAGCACCCCAGAGGGTTCAGGAGACAACTGGAAGTCCTCTGCCGGGTTGGAGGGGTGCAGAGACTCGGGGGTAACCTCTGCTTCGGAGTACACTAGGTCGGACTCGCTGGAAGAAGCGGGCGAGGTATCAGGTACTGAGTATAGGAGAGTCCCTGTCCATTCGCTATCAGGTAGCACCCCGAAGGGTTCAGGAGACAACTGGAGGTCCTCCGCCTGGTCGGAGGGGTGTAGAGACTCGGGGATAACCTCTGCTTCGGAGTACACTAGGTCGGACTCACTGGAAGAAGCGGCCGAGGTATCAGATACCGAGTATAGGAGAGTCTCTGTCCATTCGCTATCAGGTAGCACCCCGAAGGGTTCAGGAGACAACTGGAGGTCCTCCGCCTGGTCGGAGGGGTGTAGAGACTCGGGGATAACCTCTGCTTCGGAGTACACTAGGTCGGACTCACTGGACGAAGCGGGCGAGGTATCTGGTACAGAGTATAGGGAAGACTGTCCATTCGCTACCAGGTAGCACCCCGAAGGGTTCTGGAGACAACTGGAGGTCCTCCGCCTGGTCGGAGGGGTGTAGAGACTCGGGGTTAACTACCGCTTTGAGGTACCCATTGTCAGGCTCACAGGACGGAGCGGACGAAGTATCGGGTACCGGGTGTAGGGAAGTCTCTCTCCATTTGTCATCAGGTGGTATCCCGGAGGATTCAGGAGGCAACAGGGGGTCCTCCACCAGGTAGTAGAGATGCACAGACTCGGAGGTAATCAGTGCTTCGGAGTACCCTTGGACAGGCTCACCGGTTAAAGTGGGTGAGGTATCAGATACCGGGTGCAGGAAGTCCTCCTGTGTGTATTCTGGGTGGGCAGCAGTCTCTTCAGACAGGAGAACTGGTGCGCTACCCACGAACATTACCCGGCGGGGCTGCTCCGGGATACTGGGAAGTGAAGCTTCAGCAGGGACTTCCGGGTTAGGGTCATCGAAGACCATTAGAAAGGCCACCAGGAAGGCCTGAAGGTCCAGGAGGATAGGATCCTGTGCTTCCCATAGGGGGTTGATCCATTCCAAGGCATCACCCATTAGGTAAGACATCATGAATCCCACCTTAACCCGATCGGTGGGAAAACAAAGAGGGTAGAACTTTAAGTGTAGCATGCATGGCTCCACAAAAGCACGACTCAGTCTTGGATCCCCATAGTACCGTGGCGGATCCGCAGGAACGAGTGCTGATAGATCCATCTGGACGGGTGCGAAATTCGCCTGGAACTCAGCTAAAGAAAAATTTTTTTATTATTATTTATTTATTTTTAATGCACGTATTCGCTGGAAAACGTCTCAGAGAGCGAAGGCCGTGGGGCTCAACGGGAACCATGGCCTGAGCATACTGTAATGCACACGCCCGGGGTGAGTGGCGTGTGCGTGTATATGTAGTGATTCCACTGGACCGTGCCGGAGAGTGAATACCTGGAGGGGCGTAACTAAGTATCCACCCGATCCGACCAGGGTCGCACGACGGCATACGACGCCAGTGCACCAAGGAGGAACCGAGCAGAGGGACCAGGTGCTACTCCAGGACAGACCCCGGACACGGCTGTTGACCCACACAGGGGAATACAGGAACAGGCAGGTTAGGCTGGCACACAGACTGCTGGGTATAGGCAGACACGGCTGGTATGCAGACTGGCGGATGCTGGTAAGCACGACTAGTATGCAGGCAGGGAGGTACTGGCAGGTACGACAGGTTGGAGCACCGAGTGGATAGGACCCAGTACAGACTGGGACTCAGTAACAGAACCGCAGATGCGGTGGACAAACACAGCAGAGTGAGGCCGCCCAGAGCGGCGAGCAAGAGCAGAACAAGACGAGACCGCCTGGAGCGGTGAGCGAGAGAAGAGCAGGACAAAGCCGCCTGGAGCGGTGAGCGAGAGAGGAGCAGGACGAGACTGTCGGAGCAGCGAGCAAAGGGTCAGAGCAGAGCGAGACTGCCGGAGCAGCAAGCAAAGGGTCAGAGCAGAGCGAGACTGCCAAAGCAGCGAGCAAAGGGTCAGAGCAGAGCGAGACTGCTGGAGCAGCGAGCAAAGGGTCAGAGCAGAGCGAGACTGCCGGAGCAGCGAGCAAAGGGTCAGAGCAGAGCGAGACTGACGGAGCAGCGAGCAAAGGGTCAGAGCAGAGCGAGACTGCCGGAGCAGCGAGCAAAGGGTCAGAGCAGAGCGAGACTGCCGGAGCAGCGAGCAAAGGGTCAGAGCAGAGCGAGACTGCCGGAGCCGCGAGCAAAGGGTCAGAGCAGAGCGAGACTGCCGGAGCAGCGAGCAAAGGGTCAGAGCAGAGCGAGACTGCCGGAGCAGCGAGCAAAGGGTCAGAGTAGAGCGAGACTACCGGAGCAGCGAGCAAAGGGTCAGAGCAGAGCAATACTGCCGGAGCAGCGAGCAACGGTAGAGCAGGCAAGAACCGCCGGAGCAGTGAGCAAGGCAGAGCAGAGGGGACAGGGCTCTGTTCACACGGAACAGACTGGAAGGGAAAGGCAGAACCAGGTACACTCAGGATACTTGCAATGAAGTAGTGAGTGGACTCTAATCTCACAAACGGGAATACAGGGACAACGAGAAGGAGTTAGGTACGGGATCAGATTCTGCAGGAAAAGGGAAGGTACGGTCATAGAGAAAAACAGGTAACAGGCTAGGAGAGTATTCAGACAAGAACAGACACAGCAGCAAGATACAGGAGCGGGTCTAGGTATGCGGCCCCTAGAAGGCGGAATGAACAGGCTAGGAGCGAGTTCCGACAGGAACAGGCAAGATACAGGAACGGGTCTAGGTATGCGGCCCCTAGAAGGCGGAAAGAACAGGCTAGGAGCGTGTTCACACTGGCCTGGAAATACAGCCTCCAGGATAGGCAGAAGACAACAGGCTAGAAGATAGTTCAGACAGGACACAGTTCAGACACGGGAACTGATACCGCAAGGCAGAAAACATAGACAGGACCTGGCACATCAGTGACAAGACGCCAACTGACAGAACACAATGCTCAGGCATGGATTCCAGGGAGGAGCTGGGTTAAATACCAGGTGACAGACAGCAATAGGCTGAGGACGCATTAGGGGTGTGCCTGCAGCAGCTGCAAGAAGCAGGAAGTGATCGGGCGCCGCCCTTAAGCAGCAGAAACAGAGGCAAGCAGATAGCATGGAGGGAAGCCAGTCTAGCAGACTGGACTGGAGATCAAGTGCGCACTCTTGCACAGTGGGAGATGGACCACTATGCAAGGATGCCGCCAGGTATGTTACACATATCTCCACCCCAGGGAATAGTCAGCCTTTTGAATCATTCAGTGTTTGGTGTGCCTGGACGCGAGAGATCCTGAGCTACTATATGTTTATAGTATAAGCTAATTTCTGAACCCTGTTGTTTTCCTGAGCGGGCGGATCCCGCAGCCATATAGACTGTGCTATATGTTATCTTTTGTTTCCCGTTATGCCGGAAAGGCCGTGTTTATTTTGCTGAACTTTGCACTGTTTTCTGCAGTTCTTTTTTAATAAACCAGTAGAAGATTCAAACAAGAAACATTCCTGTGTCTACCTCTGTGAGCAGCAGAGTGATCCACTCTACCACCATACATAAAAAATAATAAAACATTAAAGTTTTTGTCGATTGCACAACCCCTCATTAAAGAGGTTTTCTGGACACACAGATTATTAAAGCATTGTAAAAGACTTACTTATTATCATGGAAGACTTGAATGCCAAAAGTGGGCTGAAGCAAACATGGAACCATTGTTGGAAACTTTGGACTTGGTGAACAAAATGAAGCTAGAGGAAGATTCATTGGCTTTTGTACGACAAATCAAATGTCCATCATGAACACCTTCTTTCAAAATCACAAACATAGAGCATCGAATGGGGCTCAGTAAGAATCAGCTTGATACATATGTGTTTGCCAAAGATGGATGTCGTTGATCATTGCCGTGAAAATAAGGCCAGGAGCTGACTGTGGAACTGATCAAGAACTTCCGTCAGCAAATATTAGAGTCCAGCTGCGCAAATGGACTAGACAACAGGCCGTTTCCAACTTCAATTTGACCAATATACCTGAAATTTTTTTGAACAGGCTGCACAACCTATTTACATCACTGGACACGAACGAAAAAAAAGCCTGAGGAATTATGGACACATATAAAGACTATTATTACTGAAGAAGTCAGTAAGACAAAAAACAAGAGGTAGAAGAGGCCCCCGCAGCCATGGTTAACAGAAGAGACCCTAAAGATCATCGAAGAAAGACGAATGGCAAAAGGTAACAAGCAGTTATATAAAAATTCTGAGTCACTACCAAATACAATGGGATCAACCAAACACATATTGAAAACAATAATTCAGACAAAGAAAAAAGAAGTATGCGAAACACATGGGATCACCAAAAAATAGATACAATCTTTATTACCAAGTAGGGAAATTCATAAATATTAAAAATATTTAAAAAAAGCCAAAAGGCTATAGAAATACACAAAGGGTGTGTCTGAATAGGACTATCACCCAGCCTCATATGCCTGCTGACCTGCAGGAAACCCACAATATTACCAAAGAGGGGAAAAAAGTATTTAGTCATCCACCAATTGTGCAAGTTCTCCCACTTAAAAAGATGAGAGAGGCTTGTAATTGACATCATAGGTCGACCTCAACTATGAGAGACAAAATGAGAAAACAAATCCTGAAAATCACATTGTTTGATTTGTAAATAATTTTTTTTCAAATTTTGGTGGAAAATAAGTATTTGGTCAATTACAAACAAGCAAGATTTCTGTCTCTCACAGACCTGTAACTTCTTCTTTAAGAGGCTCCTCTGTCCTCCACTCATTACCTGTAGTACTGGCACCTGTTTGAACTTGTTATCAGTATAAACGACACCGGTCCGCAACCTCAAACAGTCACACTCCAAACTCCACTATGGTGAAGACTAGTGTTGAGCCACCCCCGTAGTGTTCGAGTTCGGTTCGGTTCGTCGAACACCCGTATGTTCGCCGAACTGTTCGTCAAATTGTTCGTCGAACACCTTCGAACACCGTTAAAACCAATGGCAGGCAAACAAAAACACATAGAAAACACCTTCAAAGGTGTCCAAAAGCTGACAAACTGCTCAGAAGACACAACTAACACATGGAAAAGTGACAAGTACATATAGTCATGCGAAAAGAAAAGAGGTGGAGGAGTAAAAGGAGGGGGAGACACAGATATAGGCATGTCATGCCCTTCTAAAATCAAGAAAGGCTGGAGTAAAAATCTAAAATCAGCCTACCAACACCCAGACGTCGTGACAAGAAAATTAAAAAAAGAAATATCTTTAGGTTGAATGGCGGTTCCATTCAGAACACTTTCCTTACAAGACGTAGTGGTATCCCCGTTGTGAGTTGTGCCAAAAACGGAACCCAATACATTCGGACTAATCCACCATTTGTCATATCCAAGGGGCAGGTCAGTAAACGACAACATCGACGCGGAACCAAGTACAGTAGTATATACTGTACATCCTTTGACAAGGCAATCAGGCGGATCAAGAAGTTGGGAAGGGTCACCCTAATGGCCAAAACAGACATTGATGCGGCATTCCGGTTACTTACTACCTGTGCCTCCGAATAGTGTCCACCTATTGGGCTGCTTCTGGGAAGGAGCATACTATATAGATCGCTGTTTGCCCATGGGGTGCTCCAGATCCTGCTCACTATTTGAGGCGTTTAGTTGCTTCCTCGAATGGGTTGTAATGGACGTTTCTAAGGGGTCACATATTATCCATTACCTCGACAACTTCTTATGCCTGGGCCCAAAAGATTTGCCACAGTGTGAATACACGCGGACACCACAGAGCCGAGTGGTTAGATGGAGAACGGAAGAAGGAAAGAGGGCGAGGGAGGTAAGGGTGTACAGTGGAAGGCCGACCTGACCTCCCCCACGTTCCTGCTGGGCGGGGAACAGCCCTGGGAAGAAAAGCCGCTTGCGCATCCCTTTGAGGTTACGGGCGCGAGCGGGCAGAGGGACTACGCTGGAGTGCAAAGTCGACACGGCCAGTCCGTTCCTGCCCATGCGACCTCCGTGTCGCCAGGTTTGTGCCAGAGCCGCGGTGGACCCTGACGGCCAGCCCCCTCTCCCAATTCTGGTGCCTATTCGGTGGTAGGTCGAGCCCCCTCGCGGTGGGGGGGGGGGGATAACATCTGCAGAAGAAAGATCATCTTCCAGCCAAACTAAGATGTCTACTTCTTTTCGTGGACAATGTTATACGATCCCTTTCTTACGGACAAGCCCATCGCTACAAATTCCAGATGAGGCACAAAAACAGCAGGTGCTTCAATGGATATCAAGTGCTCCTTCAAGTTGGCTCTCCTCCACCTCAACTTCAACATCACAAATACTCCAGTCCTCAGAGGTGTCACCCCAATCGCACTTGCTTCCTCACAGCTCCCAAGTCTCCAGCTGCCCGTCTGAGTATGGGGTAACACAGATGGTTGAGTCTGCACAGCTGTTTACTCATACTATAGCCTGGGAATCAGAGGTCTGCTCCAGAGCTTCTGTGAATCCAGACGAGGAAATGATCTGCACTGATGCCCAGAATGTTTATGAGTCGGATCCAGGCCGAGATGAAAAAGGTTCTGAGCATAATGTAGACCCTCGTTCCCAAACTGTATCTCCTGTTGGTGGAGACAATCAGGAAGACGATGATGAGACTCAGATACCTGATTGGAGCGACAACTTGACTTTTCGGTCACGGCAGGAAGAGGTTGGCTCTGAGGACAACGGGTGTGAAAACACACAGGGTGATGATGACGAGGTTGGAGATTCCACTTACTGTGAACCCACAGTCAGCCAGTCGATGAGGTCAGCAGAGGAGGTGGAGGAGGATGCTATTGACGATGAGGTTTGGTTGCGCCTTCCTGGACAGAGACGGAGTACTGGAAGCACGGCAACAGCTGCATCCTCAACCACAACTCTGCCTCTGACCACAAGTCGTGGTGGCTCTTCAGGTCGCATGGGCTCTAAGCCTTGCATAGCCTGGGCATTTTTTGAGATTGATAAGGATGACCCAACTCATGTTATCTGTAACATTTGTCACCAAAAGCTAAGTAGAGGCCAAAAAATCCATAGTTTGAGTACTTCATGCATGAACCGTCACATGGATATGAAGCATAAGTTACAGTGGGAAGCTCACTGTGCTACAATGTGGCCTAGCGGGCCGGGCCAACCACCGTCTGCCCCATCTTGTGCATCCGCAGCCTCTTCATCCTCTGTGACTGGGGGGACAGCAGTCACACATGTTTTTGGATGCAGACCTGCCACCTCTTTACCCGCAACAGTCAGTGTGATTGGCAGGTCGTCAGTTCATTTGGAAGTGGAAACACCTGCTGGTGTTGAGCGCTCTCCGACATCGAGAGCACCACCTTTGGATCAAGGCAACATAACATGTCCGCCTGCATCTTCCTCACAGACCCGCAGTTTGCCGGGGACACCCTACTCAACCCCGTCTAAACACAACAGCCAGCCCTCAGTCCCTCAGATGTGGACAAGTAAAAGACCATTTCCTCCTAGCCATGATGATGCACAATACAAAGTTATATTGTGGTACCGTGTTAGCCAGAAAAATCGATGTAAATACTTTTATGCCAAAAATGACAGAAGTATTCTTGTGGTGATACTGGCTAACCAGAAAAAAAAAAAAAATATATATATGCAAGCTTTCAGAGCACAGAGGCTCCTTCTTCAGGCAAGATTACAAATGAATTCATAAGACAAAAGGCACAGCATTTGAGAGATGTTACAAGACATTTGTTCATGAGGTGTAAGTTGTGATGCCTCCTACTGATAAGTTAGGGAGAGCTAATTAGTTTTTTTTCGTTGCAAAATGAGAGGCCTTGGTAATGTTTAATTATCTGGAGGTGTGAATTGTGTCCATGTAGTGACTCATAAAGCCAGGTGTTATATTTAGTCCTGTTGTCAGTGAACTGAACATCCTTATACATTTGAATTCCCAAATTTTTCTTTCTCTGTTGCCCTTGAAGTGACCTTTTAGTATTAAAACTTTTAGATCTTTCATACAGTGTCCCCGGCCAGAGAAATGTTTTCCCACAGGTGTATCCAGTTCATTCTTAATTGTGTGTCTGTGTAAATTCATTCAGGTTTGCAGCCTTTGCATAGTTTCTCCAATATAAACTCCTTCTGGGCACTTTGTACATTGCATCATGTACACCACATTGGAGGATGTACATGAAAAGACATCCATGATCTTGTAGTCCTGATTTGTGTTAGGTATGCAGACTGTATTTGATGGTAATATGTGGGTACAAGTTTTGCATTTTTTGTTTTTACATGGGAATGTGCCCGTCACTGATGGTGATGAGAGGACACTTCTGACAAGGAGATTCCTTAAGTTAGGGGGCAATTTGTAGTAGAGAAGTGGTAGTTCTGGGAATATTTCTTTCAGTTTGTGGTCTCTGTGGAATATGGGTTGGAGATCAGCACCAATTTTCCTTAGGATGTTCATGTGGGGGTTGTATGTGACCACAAGAGGTACCCTGTTGTTGTCCTCCCTTTGTCTGTAATTCAGATCCTAGCCATGACAAAGCTAAGAGGTTGAATTTCACCATCTGCAAGCTCTTGGCTACAGAAATGCTGCCTTTCTGCCTGGTGGACACAGAGGATTTTCGAGACCTTATGTCCGTCGCAGTGCCCCAGTACCAGATGCCCAGTCGGCACTACTTCTCAAAGAAAGCTGTGCCTGCGCTACACCAGCATGTCGCACACAACATCACCGCTTCTTTGAGAAATTGTGTGTGTGACAGGGTGCATTTCACCACAGACACTTGGACGAGTAGGCATGGACAGGGGCGTTACATATCGCTGACTGGGCACTGGGTAACTATGGTGACAGCAGGACAAGGGGCTGCTGTCCAAGTCTTGCCGTCCCCACGAGTTGTGCGTCAATCCTCTTTATCTCGAAGTTCCTCCACTGCTTCTACCTCCTCAACCTCCTCTCGGTCCTCCACCTGCACCCAAAGCCTGTCTGGTAATGCCACAAGCTTTCTAACTGCGCAGAAGGGATCCTGCACACCTCCTTACTATGCTGGCAGCAGGGCTCAACGGCATCAGGCGGTGTTTACTTTGAAATGTCTTGGAAATGTGAGTCACACAGCTGAGGAGTTGGGGTCAGCTCTGGAGACCCAGTTTCATGAATGGTTGTCTCCACTGGACCTGCAACCAGGGAAGGCCGTGTGCGACAATGCTGCAAACCTGGGTGCGGCCCTTCGCCGGGGCAATGTCACACACGTGCCTTGTATGGCTCACGTGTTGAACCTGGTTGTCCAGCAATTTTTAGCCCACTATCCCGGAATAGATGGCCTTCTGCAGAGGGCACGGTCGCTGTGTGCTCACTTCCGCCGTTCGCATCCCGCAGCTCAATGACTTACATCTCTACAGAGGTCGTTGGGCCTGCCAGTTCACCGGCTGAAATGCGATGTGCCGACATGGTGGAATTCAACTCTGCACATGTTGCAGCGACTGTGGCAGCACCGACAAGCCCTGGTGCAATACGTTCTGACGTATAGCCTGGGCCAACGTGATCCAGAGGTGGGGCAAATCACGCTGCAGGAGTGGTCTCAGATCAGGGACCTATGAAGTTGACGCACTTCCTGGGCCGTGGGGTACCCGGAGCCGGGCCGGTAGACGCTGGGGATTGTAGTCACTGTGGCGGTGACCCGGTCCGTGACCCAGGGCGGTCAATCCAAGGGTAATTTGTATATATGGGTTTTATAATGTCCGACTACGCCACCTGTGGAGTGCGGCCAAAGGGGCCCGCTGCTGCGGAACAGTCCTCTGAAGCTGGTGGTTTTTCAGCAATGGTATTATTACTCCCCACAGGAAGAGTGTAGCTTCAGGGCAGTGTGGGTGGATGATGGTGGTTGTAGTGCAGGGAGTCAGTAATGAACACAGAGTCCGTGTGATGCAGTCCCAAGATCTTTACTCATAGTTGTTGCAGTCCAGATTACAGGTACCAGAGCAATCTCCCCGTCGTGCTGTGCGTACTCAGTGAGGGGCTCAGTCCACCCCCAGATAGCTCCAGAGTACTTAGCAGGACCCCCTTCTGTGTGTCCTTTCTCTGGCCTTCTCCCTGCACCTCACACCCAGTGACACTTCTATCCGGTACCCTCGAGCCTTGGTGGGCGACGTGTGTTCCGTCCCCTGGGTCCTATGTGACTACCTTCTTAGTGAGACTGGTGTGGACTTTGGCCTGCAGTACATGAAATGCTGCAGCCTCCGGTTTCTAGTTGAGCCTTGCTGTTTCTCCGCTAGTTGAGGGACCGGTTCCCCTTATCTGGCCTGACCCCTCTACCTCCTGGTAGCAGCGGACGTACGGGTGGCCTTCTGCACGGCCCGTACCCCTAGGGTCCCTTCGGTTCCTGGAACCATCCTGCTCCCACTCCTCTCTTCTCTCCTTCAGTCCTGGGCCTCCCAGGCTAGGCCCGCCTCCGGAGCAGAGCTCATGCAGAGCCTCTGCTCCTGTCACTTCTCCTCCTCTGACTGCCTTGCTCTTTCTAAGATGGCTTCCTATTTATACTCTCCCTGTCATGTGCTCCCCTAAGCTGCTTTCTCCACCCACACCCACTACATAGGACCCTCCCACCAGCTAGGGACCTGGGACTGTGCTCTCCCTTAGGAGCAATCTCGCCCTACCCCCACTGCGGGTATGTGTTGGATGCAGGTGTTAGGCTCCCGAGCCATGCTCCTTCCTTACCTGAGGGTGAGATACCACACCTCTGGGTGAGATGCAGTACCTCTGTGGCGACTGAATCCTCAGGGGCACCACACACCCTTCTGCACAGTTTTGAAATGGCGACGAAGATGTTTAGTGCTGACGACGATGCCATTATCAGCATGACTATTCTTGTGATTTACATGCTGGAGCACACGTTAAACAGAATTCAGAGTCAGGTGGTGGGACAAGAGGAGGTGGAGGAAGTAGAGGAGGAGTCGTATGCGGAAGGGATAACATCTCCAAGGTCCAGACGGTCGGCAGCACCAAGGCGGCAGGCATGGGAGGGTGGGGGAGAGGGATTACCCAGGGCGCATGGTAGCAGCCAAACTGTTGAGGAAGGTGCAGGAGCCGAGGAAGAAGTGGAGGACGAACTGGCGATGGGCATGTAAGACTCATCAGATGAGGGAGACCTTGATCACATTTCTGTTGTGCGAGGTTGGGGGGAGAGGGCAGAGGAAGGAAGCATGATTCTTACCTCGCTACCAACACAACAAGGACTTGATGCACACAACATCCTCCTGGGTGCGCAAGACACATGAGTGCCTTCTTGCTGCACTACCTGCAACATGACCCTCGGATTGTCAGAATTCAAAGTAATCCCGACTACTGGGTTGCCACACTCTTAGATCCCCGGTACAAAAGTAAATTTGCCGAAATAATTCCTGCCATAGAAAGGGATTCACGCATGCAGGAGTATCTGCAGAGGCTGTTGCAGAATCTTACATGTGCTTTTCCACAAAACACCAGTGGTGCACGTAGTGAATCTCACAGTTCTAACTTGCAAACCGTGGGACTGTCGAGTCTTGATCACTCAAACCGTAACAGTAACACAGTATCTGCTGGTAACAGCAATTTTGTGGAATCGTTTTACCACTTTTTTAGACCATCCTTTGCAAGGCCACAGGAGACAAGAAGTCTGACACATAGTCAACGCCTAGAGAGGATGGTACAGGAGTATCTCCAAGTTAACATCGAAGCTATGACTGTGTCACTGGACCCTTGCTCATTTTGGGCTTCCAATCTGGAAAAATGGCCGGAGCTCGCTACTCACGCCTTGGAGATCTTGTCATGCCCTGCAGCCAGCGTTCTCTCTGAATGTGTGTTCAGCGCTGCTGGTGGTGTGCTGACAGATAAGCGCACGCAGCTGTCTACTGAGAATGTAGACAGACTCACGTTCATAAAGATGAACAAATCATGGATCCGCAAGGACTTTTCTACCCCTGTGTCATCCTGGGGAGACTAAAAGCTTGAGGATTTGGTAAAATCACCTCACCAACCGTTTTAAGCAACTCTGGGGCAATTGATGCCACTTAAGTGGTGTCTGTGCCACAATTTTTGGAAAAAATGGAGACTCTTTTTGGAGTCTCCTTGCTGTGTTTTACGTGACGTTGGCATCGTCAATTCCAGGTGGGTTGGGTCGCACCCCCCCCTTTTAACTGTAAGAAACTATATACACTATGGCTTGGGGTAACACAGATGGTTGATTCTGAAGAGCTGTTTACTCAGAGGTCTGTTCCAAAGCTTCAGTGTCTGCTAGTCAGCGTAGAATTTTTAACTGCATCTAGCCTAGGCAATACTTTGGGCGTAGTAGCCCAGCTGCAAAGCAAGCTGCACCGCCTGAGTATCTAATAAGAATTTTTAAATGCATCTAGCCTAGGCAGACTGTGGGGACCCCCAACCAAACCCAGACGCTCAGCCCCCCTACCGCCCCCCTTTCCTTGACAATTCAATAATGTAATTCTTACAACTGGATGGGTGAGGATCGGTCACAGCTTTATTAACTCTTTATACTCATTCCATTAGAAAGGCATTTTATTTCTAAAACAATTCAGCTTGTTGCAGCATGCCCTGGGTCTCCACACCGGCAAGTTGGCCAACAAGTGTAACTCTCCAACATGTCCTTTCTATTTCCAGGCCACGGAGGATCCTGCGTACTCGTATGCAGGACTCTGACCCCCATCCATCACTCTTAACGCTTGTTCCACTCCGTCCTGGAGTCCTGACAGGAATATGTCCAGTCCAATATCCATTAAGTGAACACCGTCGGGCCGTATGAGGCCTGCTTTATCTCCCTCCAGTTGTCTGTGTTGTATCACTACACCGCCTCTGTCTCTTCTAAATTTTGCCATCCGAATATTTATTACCCGCCTTGTCCGTTCGATGGCCGTGATGTCTCGCGCACCTTGCCATACCGCTATCGGCACAATCTCTGACCATACTATAGTTAGTTTTGTGAAAAATTCTCTGAAGCGCTCAGTGTCTAGTTTCATTATTGCCATTAGTTATGTGCTCTTGTGATGACCTAGGTCGTTTCCCCGGGCCTGTATAACTAAGATGACCGGACCTCTTGCCTCTCTCCCTACCTTGATTACCTCCATTAGTACCTGTGGCCATAGCAGGCCTCTAATACCTCTCCAGTTGAAATATGTGTTATGAAACTCTAATTTCCTCCCGCCTGGGCGGACTTTCGCCCTTTTTTCTGCCCAATATATATGCGAGTGGCCTATCACCCACACTGTTGGCTTAGCGTCACCTGTAAAAGAAACAAACCACGTTAGGATAACAAGTCCGGTCTTATGTATCTCGCCAAACACGTGGATCGCCATCTCCCTATCCTCTGAACTTCCGTTTCTGACAGACCCGCTCTTGCTGCTTCCGTGGCCGCGCCTATGCGGAATGAGTGTGTCCCGTAATCTTTGGGGTGGTTCCCTGCCGATGTTATGCATTTATTAAATATAGCTTGGAACTGGTATTTTGATAATGGCATTCCATCAATGTGTGATAGGAAGAAATTACTTTGTGATCTGATGGTTATATATGTTTTAGTATTGTTACCCGACTCAGTGTACCGTTTGTGGGTTGTAGAAGTACCCAAGTGCCCCTGCCCGCTGGAACCGTTTTCGATTGGCATATGCGTAGACATATTGCATTATTGGCTCTGACTACGTCCTGATGTAATAAGCCTCCACTGGTGGTAATTTTGGATTGAGGGACTAATTCGCTTATGCATAGCGCCCCGAAGAAGGCGATCGCAAATGCAGTAGACAGTAGTGTTGCTTCAAATTGTGAGTGTCATGTTAATGGTGTTAGGGATATGATGTGAGAAATCAGTTTTAGAGACACGGGACGGGACGTCTACACTCCTGACTTGGCTGACCCCTTTTCCACCCTTTTATGGATTGTCTGATGATGAATCTCTTTGTCACATTTCCCCAATTCAGTAGTTGGAAGTGAAATGCTACTCCGGTCAGACACCGCTGCGCTGACGCCCCTGATATGCCCCTCATCATTAGCTGGTGGAGAAATTCTATGGTGACTTGTAATTTGGCTTGTTCACATTGGTCAACCCGTCTGCCTGCTACTAGTCGTGTCCACTCTTCCCATGCCTTACCGTATGCTTGCCACGTCGACGGGGCAACTGACGCTCTGATTAATGGCATCAACTATTCGCCACTAGATCCCATAGGGAGGGTGGGCAACTGTTGCCCGATGGGTGGGCGTTGGGGAGGAGCTCTGTGAAAATCTGCCAATTGAATTGTGATAAAGCGTTAGCAGCAGCGTTAGACCCCTCAGCATCGTGGCAAGCGTGGACCCATGCATTGTGTTTTAGGCACAGGAATGCTAGCAGGCGTAGATGGGAGAGACGATGATGCCATCTTATTAATGCAGTGCGCTAGGCTGGTGTTTTTTGTTATGAAGCGTATATTTTTGTTAGCCAGGCGCGCGCCCCATATTTCTATTGCTACCACTATTGGGAAGAAAAAAAATTTTCCGGGCTAGATGCAGCTAAAAATTATTATTAATTTCAAAGCTGGTGGAGCTTGGTATAGATGGCCTAATACAATGAGTACCACACACTGCTACTATGCCCAAAATTATTTTCCAGGCAAGATGCAGCTAAAAATTATTAGTAATTTGAAAGCTGGTGGAGCTTAGTATAGATGGCCTAATACAATGAGTACCACACACAGCTAATATGCCCAAAATTAGTTTACAGGCAAGATGCAGCTAAAAATTATTTTGAATTTGCAACCTGGTGGAGGTTAGTATAGATGGACTAATAGAACAAGTCCCACACACTGCTACAAGCCCAAGCCCAAATATTTTTTCAGAGCTAGATGCAGATAAAAATTATATTGAATTTGCAACCTGCTGGAGGTTAGTATAGATGGACTAATAGAACAAGTCCCACACACTGCTAGAAGCCAAAATAGTTTTTCAGAGCTAGATGCAGAAAAAAATTATATTGAATTTGCAACCTGATGGAGGTTAGTATAGATGGACTAATAGAACAAGTCCCACACACTGCCAGAAGCCGAAATAGTTTTTCAGAGCTAGATGCAGAAAAAAATTATATTGAATTTGCAACCTGATGGAGGTTAGTATAGATGGACTAATAGAACAAGTCCCACACACTGCTAGAAGACGAAATATTTTTTCAGAACTAGATGCAGAAAAAAATTATATTGAATTTGCAACCTGCTGGAGGTTAGTATAGATGGACTAATAGAACAAGTCCCACACACTGCTAGAAGCCGAAATATTTTTTCAGAGCTAGATGCAGAAAAAAATTAGATTGAATTTGCAACCTGCTTTAGGTTAGTATAGATGGACTAATAGAACAAGTCCCACACACTGCTACAAGCCGAAGCCCAAATATTTTTTCAGAACTAGATGCAGATAAAAATTATTTTGAATTTGCAACCTGCTGGAGGTTAGTATAGATGGACTAATAGAACAAGTCCCACACACTGCTAGAAGCCGAAATAGTTTTTCAGAGCTAGATGCAGAAAATAATTATATTGAATTTGCAACCTGATGGAGGTTAGTATAGATGGACTAATAGAACAAGTCCCACACACTGCTAGAAGCCGAAATATTTTTTCAGAGCTAGATGCAGGAAAAAATTATATTGAATTTGCAACCTGATGGAGGTTAGTATAGATGGACTAATAGAACAAGTCCCACACACTGCTAGAAGACAAAATATTTTTTCAGAGCTAGATGCTGAAAAAAATTATATTGAATTTGCAACCTGATGGAGGTTAGTATAGATGGACTAATAGAACAAGTCCCACACACTGCTAGAAGCCGAAATATTTTTTCAGAGCTAGATGCAGAAAAAAATTATATTGAATTTGCAACCTGATGGAGGTTAGTATAGATGGACTAATAGAACAAGTCCCACACACTGCTAGAAGCCAAAATAGTTTTTCAGAGCTAGATGCAGAAAAAAATTATATTGAATTTGCAACCTGCTGGAGGTTAGTATAGATGGACTAATAGAACAAGTCCCACACACTGCTAGAAGCCGAAATATTTTTTCTGAGCTAGATGCAGAAAAAAATTATATTGAATTTGCAACCTGCTGGAGGTTAGTATAGATGGACTAATAGAACAAGTTCCACACTGCTACAAGCCGAAATATTTTTTCAGAGCTAGATGCAGAAAAAAATAGATTGAATTTGCAACCTGCTGGAGGTTAGTATAGATGGACTAATAGAACAAGTCCCACACACTGCTACAAGCCGAAGCCCAAATATTTTTTCAGAGCTAGATGCAGATAAAAATTATTTTGAATTTGCAAGCTGATGGAGGTTAGTATAGATGGACTAATAGAACAAGTCCCACACACTGCTAGAAGCCGAAATAGTTATTCAGAGCTAAATGCAGAAAAAAATTATATTGAATTTGCAACCTGCTGGAGGTTAGTATAGATGGACTAATAGAACTAGTCCCACACAGTGCTACAAGCCGAAATATTTTTTCAGAGCTAGATGCAGAAAAAAATTATATTGAATTTGCAACCTGCTGAAGGTTAGTATAGATGGACTAATAGAACTAGTCCCACACAGTGCTACAAGCCGAAATATTTTTTCAGAGCTAGATGCAGAAAAAAATTATATTGAATTTGCAACCTGCTGGAGGTTAGTATAGATAGACTAATAGAACAAGTCCCACACACTGCTAGAAGCCAAAATATTTTTTCAGAGCTAGATGCAGAAAAAAATTATATTGAATTTTCAACCTGATGGAGGTTAATATAGATGGACTAATAGAACAAGTCCCACACACTGCTGGAAGCTGAAATATTTTTTCAGAGCTAGATGCAGAAAAAAATTATATTGAATTTGCAACCTGCTGGAGGTTAGTATAGATGGACTAATAGAACAAGTCCCACACACTGCTAGAAGCCGAAATATTTTTTCAGAGCTAGATGCAGAAAAAAATTATATTAAATTTGCAACCTGATGAAGGTTAGTATAGATGGACTAATAGAACAAGTCCCACACACTGCTAGAAGCCGAAATATTTTTTCAGAGCTAGATGCAGAAAAAAATTATATTGAATTTGCAACCTGATGGAGGTTAGTATAGATGGACTAGTAGAACAAGTCCCACACACTGCTAGAAGCCAAAATAGTTTTTCAGAGCTAGATGCAGAAAAAAATTATATTGAATTTGCAACCTGATGGAGGTTAGTATAGATGGACTAATAGAACAAGTCCCACACACTGCTAGAAGCCGAAATAGTTTTTCAGAGCTAGATGCAGAAAAAAATTATATTGAATTTGCAACCTGATGGAGGTTAGTATAGATGGACTAATAGAATGATGCTATGCCCAAAAGGTTTTACTTCACTAGGTGGAGTAAAAAAAATTTGTATTCTATACACAGGTGGTGTAGCTTGCAACACAGATAGGCTTCTCCACTGACTAACACACACTGCAAGAGGACAAAAAGGATTAGCTTTGCTAGATTTAGCCAAATGCTGTGAAAAAAACTTGCACAGCACTGGCACAGACCTGCCTTGCAAAAAGTGATAGGAACTGATGTAACCTAGCCCTGAAAAGGACTGCAATTACAATTAGTCTTTACTCCCAACCTATCTATTTAAGAGCACAGACCTGCCTGATAAAAGTCATAGGAAATGATGTAACCTAGTCCTTAAAAGGACTGCAATCACAACTATTCCCTACTCCCAAGCTATCTATAGATTTGTGCGAAAATTGGCTTGAAATTAACAAAGTATAGCGCACACAGCAACAGCGGTGCCGTCTAACACGCAGCTGCAGCAGTGAGAAAATGGTGGCGACGGGGAAAATGGCTGGGTCTTATAGGGCAAGGACATGTGACATACACTGCCAATGACACATGCCCTTGCTTGTGTGAAAAAAAGCACTTCGCTCCGTGTGTGCGCTGCTGATAGGCTGACAGATTGCACAACCCCACTGTAAATGCGGGAAAGAGAAAAAAAAATGGAGATCTTCATTATTCCTGCAGAGATCCATCCCCTGCCCCTCTCCCCGCCCCGCTGTACACTCAAACTGCGTATTAACATTAATTTTCAGCATTACTGAGAAAAAATACAGTTATAATTTTGATGCACGAACAGTTATCGAACATAACCTCGAACAGCCGAATTTTTTTCAAATCGTTCGTGTTCGCCGAACAGCTCGAACACCGCCCAAAACAGCTCGAATTTGAGATTGGCGAACAGTTCGAGTCGAACACCGCTCATCTCTAGTGAAGACCAAAGAGCTGTCGAAGGACACCAGAAACAAAATTGCAGCCCTGCATCAGGCTGGGAAGACTGAATCTGTAATAGGCAAGCAGCTTGGTGTGAAGAATTCAACTGTGGGAGCAATAATTAGAAAATGGAAGACATACAAGACCACTGATAATCTCCCTCGATCTGGGGCTCAACACAAGATCTCACCCCGTGGGGTCAAAATGATGTCAAGAACGGTGAACAAAAATCCCAGAACCACACGGGGGGACCTAGTGAATAACCTGCAGAGAGCTGGGACCAACACTACACAAGCTACCATCAGTAACACACAACTCCGCCAGGGACTCAGATCCTGCAGTGCCAGACGTGTCCCCCTGTTTAAGCCATTACATGTCTGGGTCCGTCTGAAGTTTGCTAGAGAGCATTTGGAAGATCCAGAAGATTATTGGGAGAATGTCATATGGCCAGATGAAACCAAAGTAGAACTATTTAGTAGAAACACAACTCGGAGTGTTTGGAGGAGAAAGAATGTTGAGTTGCATCCAAAGAACACATTACCTACTGTGAAGCATGGGGGTGGCAACATCATGCTTTGGGGCTGTTTCTCTGCCAAGGGACCAGGACGACTGATCCGTGTACATGAAAGAATGAATGGGGCCATGTATCGTGAGATTTTGAGTGCAAACCTCCTTCCATCAGCAAGGGCATTGAAGATGAAACGTGGCTGGGTCTTTCAGCATGACAATGATCACTGCCACTGACACTGCCAGGGCAATGAAGGAGTGGCTTCGTAAGAAGCATTTCAAGGTCTTGGAGTGGCATAGCCAGTCTCCAGATCTAAACCCTATAGAAAACCTTTGGAGGGAATTGAAAGTCCATGTTGCCCAGCGACAGCCCCAAAACATCACTGCTCTAGAGGAGATCTGCATGGAGGAATAGGCCAACATACCAGCAACAGTGTGTGCCAACCTTGTGAAGACTTACAGAAAACGTTTGACCTCTGTCATTGCCAGCAAAGGATCTATAACAAAGTATTGAGATGAACTTTTGTAATTGACCAAATACTTATTTTCCACCAAAATTTGAAAAAAATTCTTTCCAAATCAGACAATGTGATTTTCAGGATTTGTTTTTGTCTCGCCCCCGGTGGGGCCTTACTGACTGAGGCAGTATATATGTATATCACGGTGGCTGGCCCAGGGCAGACGGGGCGCCAAAAAGGGGGTTTAGTAAAAATGGAAATAAAAGTTCGTGACGCCACCTGTGGATTCTGGTAAGAGGTTACCAGCGCTGCGACAGTCCACTGAGGCTGATGTTAGGGGCAGCTTTGATGGAACGGCTCCCCACAGGTGAAGCAGGCCTCAGGGCAGTGTAGAATGAATGGAGGTGGGTGCGCTGGGCGTTGTGGTGCAGGTAGAGAATGATAGCGCAGCCGGAGTAACGGACAGAAACAGGGGATTTTGCTTCGTTACCTTTACTGGTACAGCTGGTAGATATGGTCCAGGGTACTCTAGGTGAAGGGCGCACTTTTGGACTTATCCCCAGTGAGCGGGTATAAAGCCTCCTATTCCATGTCTGTCTCTGTGTAAGCTCCTGGCCAGCCTGCAACTGTGCCTAGCTTATGTGTCTTGCTTTTTCTTAACCTGTTGCACTGAAGTAGGACCTCCGGTTGGTGACCACTCTCCCTGGACCTCACGGCCTCCGTGGTACCTGGTCCTGTGAGTCTAGCTTCAGGTCTGCTAGGGACTTGTAGTTCTCCTGGGATTCCGGTTAACCCTCCTCGGCGTGAAGGATCCCTGTAGGCTCAGACCCGGTGTCCGGTAAATATACTGGGGTGAGCCTGGTAAGCTCCTCTGCCCCCTTTATCACTCCTTCTCTCCTCGCCGTTGGCCACGCCCAGGGCCTTCACTACAAGGCAGCTGCTGTACTGCGTCTTCACCGCTCTCTGAGCGTCGGCACGCTCTCTGTCTGGCTTCAGAGCTGCTGGAGGCCTAGCCTGCCTCTTACAGCAGCCTGTATGCTGCTCACTGTCTGAGCACACTCCAAACTCTCTGTAGACTAATCTGAGCTGCCTGGCTCCACCTTCCCTTTATATATCCCTATCAGGGCTCCCTCTGCTGGTATGAGGTGGAAGGTGGAGGTGTTTGAATGTAGTGAGGGCTTCTTGTGGAGAAATCCAATCATGCACCCTTCTAGGTTCTGTGGCACCAATGCGCAGCAGGGGCGCCACATTCCCCCCTAGTAAAACACAGTACTCCCGGACTGAAGCACTTTTGCAAAAACAGGTTAACAATAATAACTCTTCCCTTTACGGGAGGCACTTGCTTTAAACGTTGCAGGTTACATTTTTCAAAACATTATAACTTTCTAGCTGTTCACAGTCCTCAGCCTGTATACCCTGATGGGTAATGGTAGAGAAACATACTCCTAGAAAAACATTTTCAATACTGCACCCTTACGGGTGACTCTGTACAGTACTTTTCGGCAGTTCAATAATGGTGCTCCCTCCAGGGAAGAACCTGTTCAGCTGTAGATAGCGAGGGTTTCTCTCCTCCACCACCCTGTGGGCATTCAGGGCATACCAGCCCCTTTCACCTCTATGCCTGGTGTAGGTAACGTAGTCACCAGGGTAGAGATCCCGGTCGGGGAGCGTTATCCGGTGCTCCGGCGTCTTGCTGGTCGTCGGCCATGGTTGCGCCCCCCGGTGAACTGGAGCCTACCTTCTGAACTTTTCTTTGAGGTAGGCCGCAGCTCCGCTTAAGGCGCACAGTACCCGGTGGCAACGGGCACGCGATCCTGTTTGTGACGCCAAAAGCGAGCTGTCTCGCCCCCGGTGGGGCCTTACTGACTGGGGCAGTATATATGTATGTCACGGTGGCTGGCCCAGGGCGGACAGTGCGCCAAAAAGGGGGTTTCGTAAAAATAGAAATAAAAGTTCATGACGCCACCTGTGGATTCTGGTAAGAGGTTACCAGCGCTGCGACAGTCCAGTGAGGCTGATGTTAGGGGCAGCTTTGATGGAATGGCTCCCCACAGGTGGAGCAGGCCTCAGGGCAGTATAGAATAAATGGAGGTGGGTGCGTTGGGCGTTGTGGTGCGGTGAGGAAAGTTGGCGCCAGTAAAGAAACAGGCAGAGCCACTTTGTGCAGTCGTCCAGGGCTTTAATTACAGTTCTTGAAGGCAAATTCACAGGTGATAGCCTCCCCAGTCACGCTGCGTTCACCGGGCAGGGGCTCAGTCCTCCTTCAGGCAAATTAGGGGTGCTTGGCAGAGCCCCACTTTCAGATGTGCCTAACTCGACCTTTTCCACACTTGGTCCTTCTCACCGTTGCCCTACGCTGCCCAGTCTCAGCCCCGCTCGGGTATGCTGCAGTCCTTCCTGTACGTCGGATCCGGGACCAGCCTGACCCCCTGGGGTTTTGAATGCGGCAAGCACGATACCTCCTGTTTCCTGGCAGGAGCGGGGCGTACGGGTGCCATCCTGCACTCGCCGTACCCCCTGGGATCCTTTAAGTATAGTGGATCCTGCTCCCTGCTCCCCTCCGGGGCCTCTATCCTGGGCCCTAACTATGGAGCCTGCTCCCTGCTCCCCTCCTCACTGTACTTCACTGTACAGACTTCACTCCCTCCTGAACTGAACCGAACCTAATATGGCTTCCTATTATATACTTGCTGTATGTGTGTTCCCTGTTTCTACTTCCTCCACCCACACCCACTACTGGTTCCCCCCTACCTTTGGGTTCCCCCCTACTCCAGCCAGGGCCAGGGCTAAGCAGAAAACTACATTGCGTCTTGCCCCTCCTGCTGGCCTGGATCAGTGTAGTGTTGGATGTAGGTGGTTGGGGTACTGTGCAGCACTCCCAGCTTACCTGAGAGAAGGGAGACACAACACCTCGGGGTGAGGTGCAGGATCTCTGTGGCGACTGAACCCTCAGGGGCGCCACATTTTCTCATTTTGTCTCTCATAGTTGAGGTCTACCTATGATGTCAATTACAGGCCTCTCTCATCTTTTTAAGTGGGAGAAGTTGCACAATTGGTGGCTGACTAAATACTTTTTTTCCCCACTGTATATCATATGGGCAAACAATATAGGACACTACATGATGTTCATAATGCTCAAGTTATTAACTAAATGTTCAGTAGAAAACCATCTCTAATACCTACACACAGTGGTTTCCAAAAGTATTGGCACCCCGGCAATTCTGTCAGATAATACTCAGTTTCTTCCTGAAAATGATTGCAATCAAAAATTCTTTGGTATTATCTTCATTTAATTTGTCTTCAATGGAAAAACACAAAAAGAATTGTCCTAAAGCCAAATTGGATATAATTCCACACCAAACCTAAAAAATGGGGTGGACAAAAGTATTGGCACTGTTTGAAAAATCATGTGATGCTTCTCTAATTCGTGTAATTAACAGCACCTGTAACTTACCTGTGGCACCTAACAGGTGTTGGCAATAACTAAATCACACTTGCAGCCAGTTAACATGGATTAAAGTTGACTCAACCTCTGTCCTGTGTCCTTGTGTGTACCACATTGAGCATGGAGAAAACAAAGAAGACCAAAGAACTGTCTGAGGACTTGAGAAACCAAATTGTGAGGAAGCATGAGCAATCTCAAGGCTACAAATCCATCTCCAAAGACCTGAATGTTCCTGTGTCTTCCGTGCGCAGTGTCATCAAGAAGTTTAAAGCCCATGGCACTGTGGCTAACCTCCCTAGATGTGGACGGAAAAGAAAAATTGACGAGAGATTTCAACGCAAGATTGTGCGGATGGTGGATAAAGAACCTCGACTAACATCCAAACAAGTTCAAGCTGCCCTGCAGTCCGAGGGTACAACAGTGTCAACCCGTACTATCCGTCGGCATCTGAATGAAAAGGGACTGTATGGTAGGATACCCCGGAAGACCCCACTTCTTACCCCGAGACATAAAAAAGCCAGGCTGGAGTTTGCCAAAACTTACCTGAGAAAGCCTAAAACGTTTTGGAAGAATGTTCTCTGGTCAGATGAGACAAAAGTAGAGCTTTTTGGCAAAAAGCATCAACATAGAATGTACAGGAAAAAAAAAGAGGCATTCAAAGAAAAGAACACGGTCCCTACAGTCAAACATGGCGGAGGTTCCCTGATGTTTTGGGGCTGCTTTGCTGCCTCTGGCACTGGACTGCTTGACCGTGTGTATGGCATTATGAAGTCTGAAGACTACCACCAAATTTTGCAGCATAATGTGGGGCCCAGTGTGAGAAAGCTGGGTCTCCCTCAAAGGTCATGGGTCTTCCAGCAGGACAATGACCCAAAACACACTTCCAAAAGCACTATAAAATGGTTTGAGAGAAAGCACTGGAGACTTCTAAGGTGGCCAGCAATGAGTCCAGACCTGAATCCCATAGAAACCTGTGGAGAGATCTCAAAATGGCAGTTTGGAGAAGGCACCCTTCAAATATCAGGGACCTGGAGCAGTTTGCCAAAGAAGAATGGTCTACAATTCCAGCAGAGCATTGTAAGAAACTCATTGATGGTTACCGGAAGCGGTTGTTCGCAGTTATTTTGGCTAAAGGTTGTGCAACCAATTATTAGGCTGAGGGTGCCAATACTTTTGTCTGGCCCATTTTTGGAGTTTTGTGTGAAATGATCAATGATTTGATTTTTGCTTCATTCTCTTTTGTGTTTTTTCCTTGCAAGCAATTTAAATGAAGATAATAATACCAAAGAATTTGTGATTGCAATCATTTTCAGGAAGAAACTGAGTATTATCTGACAGAATTGCAGGGGTGCCAATACTTTTGGCCACCACTGTACATGTACAATGGAACAAAAAAAATGCATAAATACTAAGTAAACAGATGAAACCACAAAGTATTACCACCACAAAAGGATAGAAATGCCCTGATACAAGTTTGAATGAGTAAAGAGGGACCTGTGGATGAGGCACAGAATATAGTGAGGAGAGACCCCATGCGTATCGCTTCTTCAGGGGTAGAGACAAAAGGTAACAAGCAGGACGCAGACAACATCAGTAAAAGACTAAAGAGAGCCAGACTAAAGAAAGTCCTTTAATTGCTTAAAAGGTGCACATAATTTTTTTTTACTTACAGTTCCTCCTGGACTAACACCATTCCAGCAATTTTGACACTGTGATTTCCGACGATCACTTGACATTATCATATCATGTGATTACTATAGCCGATCAGCAGCCACTGATCATCTGCAGCTTTTCAGTACTCCATCAGAGCGAATATTTTTTGTTGGAAATATTATATTAG